>NW_026634285.1:53411-100000 GCF_024868665.1 Triplophysa rosa | reverse complement strand
AAATCATCAAATTACAAACAGCCATGTTGGCTAATGACAATACCATGTGCAATACCATAGATTTTGACACGACTGCAATTGACAATTCGCAAAACCCCGTTCCCCATCGTTACTGTTGCTATGTCCGACAAGCTTCGGTATCAGCCATGTGCTCCCAGTATAAATGTGTGCACTCCTTGGAGAAAAATGGTGAAGAATTTCTGGAAAAATGACATGCTGACAGAAAGGTCAGTGATATGCATTTGACGGATACATTCAGGATTTGAGATAACTAACAATAATTATACCTATATTTGTGTCCACACCAGCAGACGATAACATTACGCTAATTCTAAGCTCACATGATGCAGTAGGCTACTAACGTTACTGTCACACAAATGGATGTATAGCTAACCTAAATGTGGTGTATTAAGTATTTATATTTACTCCGAAATTTGTAGTAATGACAATTTTAGAGAGAGAGTAACTCCAGGCAGAGTTTTGGTCGGCCGTGATCCTTCTTTGTGAAAACTAAAGTAAACTTTGTTTTAAATATTAGTTCAGTACAGAAAAGAATAACAGTCCATCAGTGTCTTAATCTTTATTTGTGTTAAATACAACAAACATGGTACAACTTTTGCTTTACGACTTCATTGCTGAAAACATCTTTCTTTTAAAATGTCACTGCAAATGCTGCTCTCTGAAGGCTGAAGGTGCGCTCATCACATCACAGGACGCAAAACATATCTTGCCAGCTTGCTCATACGTGTAATATGCAAGTAATATATCAATAAGTATTATATTCCGCCTTAAAACACCACTTCCTGAACGCTTCCATCTGTAATTCGTACATTAATGATTCTAACAACATCGTGTCTCGTATCTGTATTAGTATAGTTGTTATGTGAACTCCGCTATTCTCCTTCATTTAGAGTGACATTTAAAATTATAACTTAGTTATCGTTATAGTGTGAACGTCTATTAAAGCTTGGCATATATCTCTCTGTTTACTATTACAATAATTAAAAGCTATTTTTTCATTTTAATCACCAAAGCTCTACTATGCCAGGTTTGTCGGACTGGTTTGTTTGTCGGACAAAATGGTGATCAGTCACGGGGGTACATAATATCGGCGTTATCATTGGTCAGATCGCATGCCAATCAAACTGCTTGCGAAGGGTCAATTTTAAGCACAATGCCACATCACTCTAGTATAAAAAACATAAAATCTACAAACAATCACAAAGTGAATTGATTCACCATTGTGGGGAATTAAAATCACGGGTTGGCCCAACATGGTTGAAGTTTGTGCCTTCACAGGAGCAGTATGGCACCTTCACTGTTGGCGAAATGCATGCTGACAAAAAGAAAGAAAACCACTAATTTAGATTATCTGTAACTGGCTGCAGGCACACATGAGCAGCAAAATGAGGGCTTTTGCGAGAACATACCTTTCTCACGGATGCAATATCCATCTTGCCCTTTAATGACGCATGAGGTTGGAGGGTTTGCTTCAAAAAACCCATGAATCACACGTTCCCTGTTGTGGAGTGGCTGTTTTTTGTGTCGCAATACATCACAGTCCCCACAGAACCACTCCTCAGGAAGACACTCTCTGCACCTAGGGAGAAAAGAAAAAATAGTGTAACATTATTTCAGGTGATTAACTCATATAAAGTATAACACACTCAATTTAAGCTATTCCAAATGTGGTTAGATACTAGGTTTGATTTTATTGTATTGGACTGATGGTGGCTCAGTGTTTAGCGCTGTCACCTTACAGCAAGAAGGTCGTAGATTTACTTTCCTCATAAATGTGGTTTTCATCTGGGTGTCCCCCGAAACACATGCACATTAGCCTATAAAGCAGAGCACTAAACATTAAAACCAACCTAATAACAGCAGGCTCATAGTAAAGAAAACACAACGGCTGACCATCAGCCTCTTTTGCAATAAGGCATTTTAGGTGGTATGGTCTAGCGCTCTGAGGCTTTCTGCTGCCGCAAAGACCATGATGATGCAGAGCTTTTCTGAGGCTCAGCAGCAGGATAAGATGTCAAAATATCAGAGAGCCTCTCCATATTTTTTCTGTAAAGAAAATATGAAAAAAGCTGTAAGGGACAATTTAGATGAGGACAAATTAAAAGTCAACTGATCAATATTTAGAATAAACACCATTTCATGATTCAGTATCAAACTGGCCTTAATCTTTACTAAATTGTGTTCTCAATCCATTTACGGCACTGTCAGTTTTGTCTAAGGGGTTTTTCTTTAATCACACATGGATTTTAGATGTAAACTTAAATTCATCACTTTGATTTACCAAATTGCTCTTGAGGATTTAGCTCTGCTGAGGGCACAGTAAGTGGAACCTCCACACTGGATGATAGGGAGCATTCAACTGGGGTGTGTGTGACTGAAAAACAGTACATAGAAGAATAAAAACATGTTAGGCTATGTTTGTTTTTATCCAAAACTGAACAATTTATGAAATCAGACATACTTCTGTTATGTTCTTGGTAATGTATTCTACTACAGTGCCACCGAAAGGTTTATGTACTTTTTTAATGCCTTTTTAGATATTGGAATATTTTAAACTCAATTAAACTACAATTTACAAATGTAAAAGAATTCAGATATAACCTGTAGCTGAAGATTGGCGTCGCCCTCCTTGCCTCCCCTCGGCTTGCCATGTCCTTATAAGTCCCTTTTAGAGGTCTGTGGAGGGTCTCCTACAGAAGAGCGTGCACGTTTCCTCTCCACAGCTGCTGTCTGTGTGTTGGGGGAATATTTCTTGTAAGATTGATGTTGTTAAAGGTACTGGATCCAAAAGACAGGTGATTAGTGAAAGGAAAACACAACACAGTGTGTTAGTAAGGTGTTGAATGGCTAAAATGAACCTTGCCATAGATTCTCCAAGGGCCCTATTTTAACCATCTAAACACATGGTCTAAAGCGCAAGTGAACTTAGGGCGTGTCCGAATCCACTTTTGCTAGTTTAAAGATGGGAAAAATGGTCGGCCCAGCAGGCGCATGGTCTAAAAGGGTGGTCCCTATTCTCTTAATGAGTCGGGTGTGTTTTGGGCAAAACGTGCAGTAAACCAATCAGAGTCTCATCTCCCATTCCCTTTAAGAGCTGAAACTAGCAAAAAACACTTGCGTTCAAATTTTTCCTTTAATTTGTCACCCATCCACGTTCAAGTAAAATGCCCCCCTCTTGGTAGTGGGGATCCTGTGAGTCAAGTTTATATTTGGAGGCCATTGCAACGTAAACAGATACAGACAGACAGATGAACACACACACAGCCAGACAGACAGACAGAAACAAACCGACAGATGTACTGTATACAGAGAGGTTGTGAGAGTTAGACAGATAGATAGATAGTTAAATAGACGGACAGACAGACAGATAGGTTAGGCTCTTAAAGGTGCCTTTGGGTTTGGTAAATCAGGTGTATATGTTCGGACAGGTGACTGTTTGACAGGATCTGCAAGGGGAAACAGAAAATGTTATTTATGTAGTGTAGAGTAGTTTGTTAAAATAAGGTTTAGGTAAAAGTGAGGGTTCCCTTTTCTTATAAATACTTAAGGTAAATTAATAAAATGCATGATTTTCCAATTTCCTGTATGAAAGTTAAAAGGCATGTAACATGCGTCTGGGGTTCCTCATCCTGGAACAGTGCAGTATTTGCAGTTATATGTAGACCACACAGTAAGTTGAACCTGATATGAATGTCTGTCAGAGTACCTAATAATCCGTGCTGAGTTTTCAGTGATATAATTAACTACACAGCTTTTAAGTAATTAATGATGAAAATTGTTGTTTTTATTTAGTTTTATTTGATATTTTTTATTCCCTTGTAACGGTTCTTTTGATGTCTCCCAACTTCACTGACTAATTATATATAACAGTTACACTAATTAAACACACACTGATGAAGGCCCAAATGCATCAGTGTGCAGTGAAGTGAATAAAGGATTTTTAACTTTTTTGGACCAGAAGAAGTGCCTTGAATTTCTTTCTATTAATAGAGTTAGCTTATATTGAAGTTAGCTAGCTCCGTTCAGCAAGCCTAATTTGTTGTTATTGTTATTATTCGCTAATAAGGAGCAAACCAATGGTCGGGTTTAATTGCTGCTCAAGCATTTAAACCATGTGAGTTTAATGGCAAAGAAAGGCATCAATTACAACATTTAAACAAAACGTGATCATTGGTAATTAGCTCGTAACTTACCTGGACTGTGGTTTGAGCGCGCAATGAGAAGAATTCACCCGCGGCTGCGGCCTTGGCTCCGGAGGCTGAGGATCATGGGTAATTGCTGACAGAAATCCCAAATGTAACCCCCCCAATTTTTATCAGAGAATAAGGCAGAATATATATTTTATCATTTAATACTGTAATAAATGTGTGTGTCTCTAATTAACGCAGTCTCGTATATTTGTATGTATGACCGCCAGAGCCGTCTTTTGGGCTAGGGAAATATTTAAAAAGATTAATTGAAAAACAATTTAAACATCTTTTAGTTGATTTATTTTTATTTTGTGTAGTAGGAGTTTATTCTAAATAATGGCAATGTAAGGTGTTCGACCCTGACGTGTGTATAGCCTACTGTGTTGACAATGAGTTTCAAATGTGTCTGGTCCTTCACAGAAACGACTGAGAATTATGTTCCCACAGCAACTGATTGCGCGTTTGCATTGAACGCGCGTCCTCTGTATGAAAAGTATAAGAAAAGCGTGCCAGTGGTGTTTTTTTTTAATCCGGGCTGTTCTGTTCCGTGGGATAATGATTCAGGCTGTATTTCATTTTCACTGCAATTGGGAGCACCGGGAAATCCCGATGACCTTGCTTGGACCTCTGATTTGGCTTCGAAGAGCACCGCAACCAACAATGCAAGTTCGCGTTACGGGTTATGTTCGTGGTGGAGGTCACGAAAGATTTTCCTATTGAAATACATTAGATGAAATTCGTGGTGAGTGACACGAAAAAGAGGGAAATTCGTGTCCACCAACACGAACCAATAGATTAAATTTCGTGACTATATCACGAACTGCCGTGAGACTGGGTTGTAAATTGCATATTCCAAGATTGACACTTAGCATATAAAACAAAGAAGCATCCAAAACTTACAATCTCTCCTATCGCCCCCTACATTATAAAAGATTGCTAAAATTAGCCATTTGTTCACAGGTTTATCATGTCTTATATGAGAATTGGCGCATAGTGCACTATGCGCATAAAGTAGATATTCTGTCAGACAGTTTAAATTTAATGTCCATTGCAATCTGATTTTGTTTCAGTATGTTGTATTGTGTCCTGCTTCAAGAAATCAAATATTTCATTTTTTTCTGTCTGCTGTGTGTGTGTAATATGTTAGCATTAAAAAGTGATAGTATGTACTCGCACTTGAATTGACCTTGTATATATGTTGTAGAAGTACTTGTAGTGGCCACTAGGCAAACGTTTGTGTCTTAATGTTGTATCTGTCTTTCTCCCATTTTCAGGAATTGTGTTATAAGAGCTCAGGGACTGTGGACGATTGCAGTTTTCATCCTTCTCCATCAGAGAAATACAGTGTTCATCCTTCATCAGAGAAAGAGAAAGTGAGTGAAGATGTGTTTCTTCAGAACACTGATGTGATGTTAGATGTTGAAAGCTTTTACGTGAGTTCTTGTCTCAAACTTTGACCAAATAATGAGTATTTGGAAAGATGAAGAGTTTTCTGGTTATAGCATGTCTATTTAAAGCGGAGGTAACGCACGCAGTTTCTGCCAATCTCATATTAATTTGAGAAGCTATAGAGTAGTATTGCAAACTTCATATCTTCAAAGAGTATTTAGTTTGATCTTATTTATAAAAGACAGATACAGCTGTACGATTATTTCTGAAAACAGTAGACACTTCTAAAGGCGTGCAGTGGGTGGAACTACAGCACAAGCACCCAATACATCATCGTGTTTTCCCTGCATAAGTGTTGATTCACTGTAAGTTTGTGTTGTTTACATAATGCATGTATGCGCTGATAGCCAACAAACCCAGCATCTATTAGCAATGGGACCACTCCATCTACATGTTTCAAACGATCTGCAAATCCAGCGTTATATCCACCGTTTATATAACATTCATCACCGAAATGCCGCAGAAAACAAACACAGCTGAACTTCGTAACGAACGAAGCTATTGATGGGCGTGCTCTTTCTCTCCTCTCGCTGGTTGAGCGTGGGCGTGCTTGTCCGGGAGAATTGTCCAATAAGGGACTAAGAACCCTTGTTACAAACAGGAATTCATTACGAAAAAAACTTTCGAAATCTGTAGAACCCTGGCGGAGTGTATCGAGCACATAATACTTAGGGTTGTTCCGATAGACGATACTATCGTGTATCAACGATCCTCAGACCTATCGGCGATAGCTGATTCCCTAGACGATAGTTGGCTGTTTGCCAATATATGTTGCAAATCAATATTACAAACGCGCATTGCGCATTTCTTCATGCAAGAGAGCTTGCAATGCACGCGGCTTAGGCTTTTCCTCGCACCAGAGAGAGTTTATAATGTGCGGGCTTTGAGTTTTCAGTGCACGAGAGAGCTTGTGATGCACGCGGCTCGGGCTTTTCCTCGCGCCAGAGAGAGTTTATAATGTGCGGGCTTTGAGTTTTCAGTGCACGAAAGACTTGTGATGCGCGCGGCTCGGGTTTTCTGCAGGAATTCTATGCGCGTGAGGGTTTAAAACCAGACCGCACGAGTTGTTCCCGTTTGGCAATCAAGTAATAACAGCGCACGGGGCATCAATGACGCATTTGGATGAATGATATTGACTTATAGCAATAGTTTACTTTCTCTTGTTTAAAAGGTGGTAAGTAACAATGTTGCCAACTGCACTGACTTAAACTCTGATAGAATGCTAATTGCAGTCACACATGAGCATTTTCTAGACACATAAGCTTCTGTTTTTGTCCACAAATCCAGCTTGTCATAGATAAATGCGTAATTGCCCCGCCCCTCGATACTATCGTGTATCGGCGATCCACAGCTGGCGATGAACGATCTGATTATATTGAATATCGCCCAACACTAAGTAATACTACGTCATACCTCCAACTCATTTATGACAAGTGACTATGTTAAGCATGAGATGCCACCACGTTTATCATTGTAAAGAATTCAAATGCTTGAAATGGCTTGTACTCCACCTTTAAAGATGAAGAAAACTTATCACACATTGACTAGTATTTCCACAATGCTCCCTTGATTTCCATCTGATGTGGGGGTAGGGCATGACACTGACTGTAATTTAAGGACAGTTTCCCTTATGAGGACATCATCTAGGCAAGATTATCCTGTGTCATATTAAGGATTATCCACGGCTGGCCCTGCACTAAAGAATTTTATGCACGAAGCAGGTGAAGAGTGTTTCTTCAATGTACTGTTAATTACTTTAAAGAACCAATCTCTAGGCTCGTCTGCTGTGATGAAGCCTGGCTTTGGATTAAAGATGGGTAACACACGCAGTTTCTGCCAATCTCATATTAATCTTGAGTACCTATACAGTAGTATTGCATACTTCGTATCTTCGAAGAGATTTGTTTGATCAATTTATAAAAGAGAGATACAGCTGTAGATTATTTCCGGAAAAAGACGAGCTGCTGGAGGCGTGCAGGGGGACGGAACTACAGCACGAGCACACAATACATCATCGCATTAATTCGTGTTGTTTACATTATGCACGTATCGCCGATTGCCAACAAACCAGACATATGACTTAGTTTGACTTACCACTGCGAGTTCATTCGGCATCTTTTAGCACTGGACCGCCCATCTATCAGTTTCAAACGATCTCCAAATCCAGCGTTATATCCAGTTTTATATTCATCACCCAACATTCTTGTGTTCTTTGTTGTCTTGTTACAGTGCCCCCATGAAGTTCACTGTTCTGTTATCTCCTGTTTGGATTCTTGTGAAGATTGCAGTGGACCTGTGTCTAGTAGAAGATGGCTTGGCTTAACGTGCAAATGTCAGTGTTTTTGTAATTCAATATTTAGTTGTATGTGAGGTCATTTATGTGCATGTATTTGTTCTTGACTTTCTTTATTTAATGAAGTAGCAGTGAATAGATGAACAACTGGAAAATGCATGTTTATTTTACTGTTTTATTTTTAGTATGTTCAAGATCATGGCACAAAGCCTGCTTCCTGAAAAAAGGTGAAATGGTATGTTTATTTCTTTTATATCACCTTGTAAACTTGAGTTATGTATGTAACCCAGTTCCCTAGGAAGGGAAATGAGATGCTGCATGTCATTGCCAAACTTCAGGCATGCCTGCATTACCTTTCTATAGACAACATTATTTGATGATGTTTAAGGCAGGCTCTGTGGGCACATTGCTATGTCAAGACTTTGATATTGAAAATAAATAGATGATTTCAAACATGTTCAGACACTGGGCACAGAAATGCTTTCCCATAGCGTCAACAAACAGTGTGCAATATTATTTCTCAATATTTTTACAAAAAACTGTTTAAGTTATAATTATTGTTCTTCTCATTGTTATTATCATCTGTCTTTTTTAGCTCAATGTCGAATTGTCCTGTTCTGAAGACATCAGCTCTGATGAAAAATATACTCCTCAATCCTCTGATGACTTCATTCCAGACTCTAGACAAAATAGTGATAGTGGCGAAAGTCCACCTTATTTTAAAACCACACCAGCTGTTGTAACGTCTTCCAAGATCACTTACTGTTCATCCACGGAGCAAGACATGATTAGTTCTGCTAAGGACATCCCATGTGATGGTCATGATCCTACCACAAAAAGTATTGTGATGCTTCAGAGTTCTATGAAAACACCTGCAGAGTCTGCTGATGAACGGTCATCAATTGACAATGTGTCAAACCCCAAAGACACTATTTCTACCCACAAGAATTACTGTTATGTGTGCAAGAAACCTCAGTCTAAAATTCCCCGTCACTTTCAAAAGCATCAAGACACTGAAACAGAAATCGCTGCTGCATTCTCGCTCCCTAAACACTCCAAGGACAGAAAACGGTTACTTGAGAAGCTACGAAACAGAGGCAACTACGAACATAATCGAGAGGTTATGGAGAATAAGAGTGGACCACTGAAAGTTAAAAGGCGGCCAGCGAGATCAGAGATTGAACTGAGTTCCGGAAAATATGTTATATAAAGGTTATAAATGATTGCATTCACGTGAATAAGTATTGAACCAGCAAACAAATGTCTTGAGTGGGAACCCTTGTTGGCAAGCACGAGAGAGATCAGACATTTCTGATAGTTGACCATTTCACATGTCAGAATAGCTCCTGAATCTAAGGTTTTGGCTGGAGTTTTCCTCTTCACAATGTTCTATAGGACTAGGTCTAGTGCTAACATTTATGTGCTTCTCCTTAAGCCACTCTTTGGTTGTCTTGCAATATGTTTTGGGTCTTTGTCATGTTAAAGGCACATCCACGACCCATCTTCAGTGATCTAGTTAAGGGAGGAGGTTCTTGTCCAAGATTTTACGGTACATGGCCCGTCCCTCAGCCCCTCAATGCGGTGAAGTCATCCTGTACCCGTAGCAAGATAAAAAGCCCTAAAGCAGAATGTTTCCAACACTGTGCTTCTCTGTAGGGATGGTGTTCTTGGGTCATATCAGCATTTCTCTCCCTCCAAAAACAGGAGTCAATTTTGGTCTCACAGCACTTTCTCCAAAGCCTTTTTGAATCATTTTTGTTCATTGTCAAACTTCAGACGAGCCAGGCGGGCCTTCTTGGGCAGGAGGACCTTGCGGGTGCTTCAGGATTTCAATCTATTGCGGCATAGCGTGTTACCAATGTGTTACCAATGTTTTGCTTGCTAACTGTGTTCCCAACTGTCTTGAAATCATTTACAGGCTTCTTCCGTGTAGTTCTGGGCTGATCTTTAACCTTTCTCATGATCATCTTTACCCCATTGGGGAAATCTTGCAGGGAGCTCCAGACCAAGGGCATTTGATAGTTGTTTTGTATTTTTTTATTTCCAAATAATCACACCAACAGTTGTCTCCTTCTCACCAAGCTTCTGTCTGTAGCCTATTCAAGGTTTGTGCAGGTCTACAATCTTGTCACTGACATCCTTTAAAACCTATTTGGTCTGGACCATGGTGATGGAGAGGTTGAAATGGAAGATACAGATTCTGTTGGCAGGCATCTTTTATATACAAAACAAGCTGAATTAGGAGTACATTCTTAAAGTGACAGGACTAATCTGTGGTCCATATAGGCACATAACCAATCTGTGGAGCCAGAATTCTTGCTGGTTGGTAGGGGATCAAATACTTATTTCACTGACTGAAAATGCAAATCAATTTATAACCTTTATGTATATTTTTCCTGATTTTTTGGTTGATATTCGGTTTCTATCAGTTAAAATAAACCTACCATAAAAATTATAGACCATTCATTTCTTTGTCAGCAGGCAAACTTACAAAATCAGTAGGGGATCAAATAATTATTTCCCTCACTGTATATATATTCAGATTTAAGTAGGGATGCACCGAAATGAAAATTTTTGGCCGAAGCCGAATAAAATTGAAACACTTGGCCGAAGGCCGGATACCGAACATGGCTTTGCGCATTTCTTTTATTTATTTGGCCAGTTTTTTCACTATTGCATAAACTGAATGGGAAAAATGTGCTTTTTATATTTTGTCTTGCTTTCCAATATAATACAATATAACTTAAAATTAAATTGAGCAAAACAAGTAGGCTTAAATTGAGCAAAACTAGTAGGCTAAATTAAAACAAAAAGTTGAGCCCTCTCCCTTCTTGAATAGCCTATAGTAGGCCTATAATAATAATGAAATAATGTAGGCCTAATCTATTGTGTACCCCTACAACAAAACACTTGTATTTGGGTTGTGAAGTTTGGGTTTGTTGAAGGTTTGATCAGGTGTGTATGTGTATGTGAATGATGTCCTGATGAATCCAGATTGTCCTCGCATTCCAGGATTGGTTAGGTGTATGTGTGTTTATGTTAGAGATGTCCTGTCCGTTATGTCCTGGTATGTTAATTATGTTCTTATATGGATTTTGTGAGGAATCAAAGTTTTATGTTAAAATTAAATAAATGTTCTTTTATTAAGGTTTTGTTCCTTAATGTCTTTCATTGTTTTTTGACCCAGTAAATTCACAAATTAAGGTCAGTGGCAGACTCACAAATATATTTTGTTATATTCTTATTTTACCTTTTGGTTTAACATTGTTTGAACAAAAACATTTTTTGTACCTTATTTGAAATAAACCCATGGTCTTTAACTGGTCATTTAAATATTTAGTCCTCATTCTTAAAAAAATGCATGCATGAATATTTTTACTGGGACAACATGTTTCAATGACAGGTTAACTAGTCAACTCTGCTTTTGGGTTTTTGAATTGAAAAGGCTCTATCTCAAGAAAAATGCCCTTGACTCACTTGCTATAGCTCACATTGTAAGCTCAAGATTGTCTTCTGTAATGTCTTGAAGGATCAAGTTCAAGTTCAACACTTGCTGATAAAGTATGTTTTTCTGTATGCTGAACTAAAAACAGAGTTCAATAATTCAGTAGTTTTAAGGGAAAATTATGTATGATTGTCATGTTTTATGATGTGTGTGCTTATAGGTGATATCTGGCTAAACCATTTGAGGAAGTCCTCATAAGTCATAATTCAGTAAGGAAACGCCCACTCCTGCCATGTCCTCACAGTGCTTTAGAATGTCAGTTCTAGACAATTCTGTCTTCAGAATTCTAGACTGTTTCACTGGAATTTAATTCTGAGTAGTCAGATGTTTACCCCATGCCATATGGATCAGTTTAATAAATCTTATTAACCTCTATGACAAAGTGAAAGATGGGTCCTCATAAACTAGGATGGAACTTGTTTGGGAAAAAAGTCCTCATAAACTCCCGTGTGCATGTGTGTGTGTGGTCGCTTTAAGAGTTTTGTTCTAAATGAGAACCTAACTCATCATGGCTAATAACCAGATAAGGATTTATACTTTTGAGGCAAATTGTGTAAGAGGTGACCAATCTTGTGATGTGGTTTCTTTGTCACAGAGTTCTTCCTATTCTCGCTGTATGACTATGATAGAAGTGGGCAGATGGATGGCCTTGAATTGATGCAGCTTCTGACTGATTTTCTCTCTTATCAAGCAATAAGGCCAAAGTCAACAGACTCTGTAAGTGCCGTTTAGATTTGAAGAGGTAATTTTGTTACAGCATTAAAACTGAAGAGATTTTAATTGTCATAACTTCAACTCTCACATTTCAGGTAGTATCTTTGGTGGATCACCTCCTGCAAACTCAAGATCTGAACCAGGATGGGTTATTGGCTCCCTCTGAGCTGTTATCATACACGCTTGACCATGAGCAAGAAAACAACATTGTGCCTCCTGAAGTCCAAGCTGAGATGGTAGAAGAGACAAACAGAGAACATACGGATACAAAAACAGAGGGAGGAGATCCTGAAATTCACCTGCAAGAGGCAGAGGTCCAAGAGACTGAACAGGACCAGCTTGTAGATCATGAGAATGAGACCCAACCAGCTCAACAACACGGACAGGTTGAGGATCCTAGAGATCTAAACCAGATACCAGAACAGCCAGCTGGACAACAGCTTTAATTTGCAAGATGATGCAAGTTGCAAGATGATCATCAAGGAACAGAACAACATGCAAGTCCATGAAATGCACCCAAAGTAACACCAAATTTACCACCCCGTTACAAACCGGCCATACTTTGTAAACCATAAAGTCAGTTCTGCTTTTTTTTGGTTTCACCAAATGGATATATTATACAACTGGAGCCTAAATTATATCAAGATACGGAGTCGTTTTTGAAAGCACGTGTTAAGTTTAACACTCTCATACACTCTTTCAAGTCCATCAAACAGCACAATATTTTAAAACAAGTTACAAAAGTGTGCTTTGGAACTCACATAACCAACTGAATTCATTGTTCAAACTATGCAAACTCAGAAAGTTATGCTAGTCAATGCCAAGAGCCAGTTACCATTAAAGTTTTGTACCTAACTTGATGCTTAAGAGTTTCATGCCTTCAGATGTATTAAAACCAAACCAAAACAACCCGGTTAGTGTTGTGTGTATATGTGGAGCTCAAACAGCTACATTTACTGTAATGTGCATTATTAAGCCTTCATTACAAATTAAGATTTAGCCCGATCATGATGCAAATACAACTCAGTTTCAGTTGTTAAAAAGTTAAAAGGATAGTTCACCCAATATTAAAATTGTAATAATGTACTCAATCATTTGTCAGCATGACTTTCTTCTGCAGAACACAAAATATCTTTTGAAGAACGTAGAGGGTTTAGGCTGCATTAGTTAGATCAACCGGAACCAAAAACACAACTGATGTACTTGTTGCATCAAAGAGTACAGAACAGTACTCTACTCTCAGCCAGTCTTGTCTCATTGTTCCAAGGTTACCACAGCGAGCAGGATGCAGTTCATGGCCTGACCTGATGGTAGAGCGGAGAATGGGAAGTGGGGACCTGACAAGAGCTGAGATGATAGAGCTGGATAAAGAAGGACGCGGTCTCTTGACATGTCTTCACCACAAAATTTCAAATGCTATTAGATTATTAATGATAATCTTAAACTATATTTATTTTATTATTAAGTTTATTTATTTTATTTAGCCTTGTTGTGCAAGTTCTCTGGAGCTTGTGCAGAGGCAGCAGCTTTTGCCAGAGGGGAACTGGAATCCCCTGGTTGGGCCTGGGTTCTCCTGAGGTTTTTTTTCTCGATTAGAGTTTTGGGTTCCTCGCCACCGTTTGCATACTGTTTTTGCACTATCTGCCTGACCGGGGGGGCTGCTTTAGAATCTTAAAGTTTTACTTAATTAATATTGCATATAGGAATTTATTATCTGTATATTTGACCTGTGCTTCTCTCTCCTTTATCCTAAATGTGTGCTCTCACTGAGCGTGTGTGTGTGTGCGTACTTGTCTGTGTACGTACGTGTGTGTGTGTGTGTGTGTGTGTGTGTCTGTGTCTGTGTGTGTTGGTGGTGTGCGTGTTGTGTGTGTGGAGTGTTTTGTGTGTGGGTGTGTCTGTCTTCTGTGTTTTCAACCTTTTCTTGTTTTTGCAGGTACAACTTTGATTGTTTTGCTTGTAGTCAATGTGTCTCATGTACAGCTGCTTTGTAACAATGAAAATTGTAAAAGCGCTATATAAATAAAGTTGAGTTGAGTTGAGTTGAGTTGTTTTGGTTTGGGAGTAAGCCTCCATGCACGACTAAATGTGTAACTTGTGCAGATGGAGTCCAGCTTTAGACCACAGTCTACAATAGCAATGCTCTTTAACCACCTGCAGTGGTTTTGCCTTTTTTAAAATGGCTTATTTGGGTTAAATGGGTTTTTTATTTGATTTGTATTGTTTTAATGCAATTTGTCAATGTAATAAATATGAAATGCCATAAACCCTCTGTGATTGGACAAGTTCCTTTTTTTACATCAGTTAAAGGCATAACTCACCCAAAAGTGAAAATTCTGTCATTTACTCACCCTCGTGTAAAACCTGTAAGACTTTCTTCGGCAAAATACCAAACATTTTAAGAATGTTGGTAAGTGAACAGTGGCGGCACCCATTCACTTCATGCATTTGTTTNTCAAGACATTACAGAAGACAATCTTGAGCTTACAATGTGAGCTATAGCAAGTGAGTCAAGGGCATTTTTCTTGAGTTAGAGCCTTTTCAATTCAAAAACCCAAAAGCAGAGTTGACTAGTTAACCTGTCATTGAAACATGTTGTCCCAGTAAAAATATTCATGCATGCATTTTTTTAAGAATGAGGACTAAATATTTAAATGACCAGTTAAAGACCATGGGTTTATTTCAAATAAGGTACAAAAAATGTTTTTGTTCAAACAATGTTAAACCAAAAGGTAAAATAAGAATATAACAAAATATATTTGTGAGTCTGCCACTGACCTTAATTTGTGAATTTACTGGGTCAAAAAACAATGAAAGACATTAAGGAACAAAACCTTAATAAAAGAACATTTATTTAATTTTAACATAAAACTTTGATTCCTCACAAAATCCATATAAGAACATAATTAACATACCAGGACATAACGGACAGGACATCTCTAACATAAACACACATACACCTAACCAATCCTGGAATGCGAGGACAATCTGGATTCATCAGGACATCATTCACATACACATACACACCTGATCAAACCTCACGTGACACGCACACAAAAAGACACACACAGCACACACACACACACACACCTGATCAAACCTGACAGTGAGGACAACTGGATTCATCAGGACATCATCTCAACGCAGCGCACAGTAACACCCACATACACACAACACACACACACAACACCTGATCAAACCTGAACAGTGAGGACAATCTGGATTCATCAGGCACATCATTCACACACCCCGCACGACCAAACAATGTACACATCACCACATCACGTACACACACACACACCTGATCAAACCTGAACAGTGAGGACAATCTGGATTCATCAGGACATCATTCACACACACCTGATCAAACCTGAACAGTGAGGACAATCTGGATTCATCAGGACATCATTCACACACACACACACCTGATCAAACCTGAACAGTGAGGACAATCTGGATTCATCAGCACATTACTAACATACACACTAACACAACAAAATGTGTACACGTCAATAAATGTCTTACTTAATATATAACCGTATGTTTTGAACAAAAACAGGGTCATCCACTCAAATCTTGAACAAAAGCCACAGACCTTAACGGAATGGTACTGATCTTTCTAAGAGCATTTCTTTTTAAACATCAAACCTCGATTCCTCACGAAATCCCTTATATTTTGCACAGTTCTTTCTCCTAGGACAGGGTCTTCTGCATTCTTGCACTGCTCACATTCTGCCTTTGTGGCGAGGTGTCCCTTTAAAATATGTGCTTTGAAATGTTTCATTACGGCATTCACTTCCATTTGGCTCCATGGCCTTTTCACAACTCTCCTTGATTTGGGCACTGCAATTAAAAAAGAAAAACATTTGTTTTCTTGGAATGTCGTTTAAAGGGGTTCAATTATGCCCTTCGAACGTTTTAGTTTTGGGTGTACTTAATTATTCAAAAATCATTTTTCACATACTTTATAGAAACTCTTTACAGTAAGATTGTATTTGTTAACATTGGTAAATGTATTAGCTAAAATGAATGAGCAATATAGTTTTTCAGCATTTAATAATCTTTGTTAACATCAATAAATTTGAAAACAGTTGATTGTGCATTATCTAATTATTCTAATAAGAATGCATATACTGTACCTGTGGAGCTCACAGCCTCATCTGGGGGCACTTTTCCTTTTCCTATGAAAAAAAGCAACAATATATTTAAGTTTCTAATGTGAAATCAGTTTCTGATCTGCAGGATCAAGACAGTTCAAACACTTGCTGATAAAGTATATTTTTCTATATGCTGAACTAAAAACAAAGTTCAGTAATTCAGTACTTTTAAGGGGAAATTATGTATGATTGTCATGTTTAATGATCTGTGTGCTTATAGGTGATATCTTGCTAAACCATTTGAGGAAGTCCTCATAAGTCACAATTGAGTCAGGAAACGCCCACTCCTGCCATGTTCTCACAGTGCTGTAGAATGTCAGGTCTTCAGAATTCCAGACTGTTTCACTAGAATTTAATTCTGAGTAGTCAGATTTTTACCCCATGCCATAAGGATCAGTTTAATAAATCTTATTAACCTCTATGACAAAGGGAAAGATGGGTCCTCACAAACTAGGATGGAACTTGTTTGGGAAAAAAGTCCTCATAAACCCCCCGTACCAGTATGTGTGTGTGTGTGTGTGTGTGTGTGTGTGTGTGTGTGTGTGTGTGTGCGTGTGCGTGTGTGTGTGCGTGTGTGTGCGTGTGTGCGTGTGTGTTGTGTTCTGTAGCATCTCATGAATCAGTGGTATCATTTAACAGACGCTTGGGGAATCTCACAGGTTATATTTAGCCGTGGAATTCAATCCTGAAACCAAAACATAACTGAAGTGAACAACTGTTTACCTGCTGAAAAACATACACACACACACACACACACACACACACGCGCGCGTGCTTTGATAAGGTCACAGTGTCATGACAGGGTAACGTCAGTGAACACAGAACAGCACGTTCCCTCTCCAGCTGTCCACTGAACTACAACAACACAACACAACAGCTTCATCCAGATTTTCTATAAATATAACAAAACATGTGTGCACGTCCTTGAAAGTGCTTCTTTTTAAAACACTTCTGTATGTAATTTACTGTAAAATAATGTCAAAATTATTTGTAATGTTTACAATGTTTTAAAATGCATTACTTGTCTTCAAGGTAACTTTATTTATATAAGTCATCTCAATAAGTTTATTGCTCTACACAAAACTGATTACAAATGAAGAAGAATAGATGCAAAAGACATAAATAAAGTCAAAGTGCTTTACAAACACATGATTCAAAATGATCATTAAAGCTGTAGAACACATGTTCTCATGTATGTCTAACTGTACACTGGGCTCGTTGGACTTCCGACAGGCGAAAGACATGAAAGTACTGCGAGAGCGATTTGAAAGCAAACTTTTGATGTTTTTTTAATCGCTCTCGCGGTACTTTGATGTTATCCGCCTGTCGGATCTTGCGGCGCCGCATCAAGTCGAATAATCCTATTCTCTCTGCACATACACATGTTCTCGTGTATGTCTAACTGTACATTCATTTATTTAGACAAAAGTGCTGACGGAATACATTGTGTCCTCAAAACAACTAAGGCATTAACAAATGAATGAAATCCAGAGAATGAAAAACCTACTGAAACATTTACAGTCAGAAAACATAACATAAGAGAACAAGCAGAGCAAACCCAATCACAAGCTGCATTTCTGAACACAACTTAAATCACATTCTTATTCATCAGATTTTTCTTTACTTTTTTACATAACAGAATGTTTTTCAACTGTTACATTTATGTTTATGCTGAATGTGTAGCAAGAGTTTATTCGTCTCTGAAGAGTTTTCTAGCTTTAAACAAATGCACATAAACAATGCATGTAACAACATGTAAAAGTACTAAAGTAGTGCACACTGAAAATGATGCGTGTGTATGCGTGTGTGTGTGTGTGCGCGTGTGTGTGTGGTGTGTGTGTGTGTGTGTGTGTGTGTGCGTGCGTGCGTGCGTGCGTGCGTGCGTGTGTGTGTGTGTGGGGGGGGTGTACACACAAGAACACACTCATAAACACACACAGATGAGGGCAGTTGAATGATTCTTGACTGGATGAGGAACACACACACATCACAGAGGTTATGAGTAAATGAAGAACAGCTGCTTGGTGAATCACAAAGACATCACTGTCAATCACACATCCAGTAACTTGATCAGCCAATCACAGCAGAGGAGACCTCAGAATGAACCAATCACCACATCTCAACGCTTCACACAGATGCTAAATAAAGACCAGAGCCGGTGGAAACAAGAAGCCAGATTTGATGGAGTCACTGAAACCCATCTGGACATCTACAAACACCACAAGATTATTCTGACTGTTTGTTAGGATGAATAAACGCCATGTTTTCTCAGATTGATTACATTCAAATACACATTTAAACTAGTCTTCAGGCCAGTGAAGGAACAGAAACGTGACCCGTCCAGTCAGTGAGGAGATTATACTTCACTGCCTTTGATATCCTATAATCCCGTTCATCTGCGAGGAAGGTGATTGGCTGAGCAGGGTCGAAAATTAAAATGGCGCCTGATAAAGTGCTTAGAGCACAGTGTGCCGTATAAATTTAGCTTTTATTTGTCACTTTCTGATGGTGTAGTTTATTTATATATATTTCCATAAACATATTTGAAGCCCATTAGAATCTGTTTCCTGTGCAAACACTGAACGTCAAGTGAATGTCTGATGATAGACATCTAAACTTTCAGACGCTAAAGGAAAAGACTCAGTTTCATCTGAGGATAACTGAGATTCCTCTTATCAATTCCTGTGTGCATATTTTCAGAAAAGTACATGCGTTGCAAGATCTGCTGATATCTCAATAAAAGCCCTTATGAAAATGATCGATATTTTTTACTGTAGTAAGCATAGTTTAGCTATAGAATTTTCATTAAAGCACAGGAATCACAAATTAACCATAGTTGCATTATAGTAACTGCAGTTTAACCATGATGTAGTTCAACTATGATAATACAAATTGTAATAAATCAGAAAAGGTGTGTTTCTATGTGTAAATATACACAAAACGGTGCTCATAAATATATACATATATTTTGCAAACAAGTCAATAAGTAGGCTAAATGACCATACAGGTTGATATCTAAATGTTTTACTTCAACTGTGGAATCGAAACTGGGAATCGATAAGAATCGAAATTGATAAGCAGAATCAGAATTGGAATCGGAATCGATAAAATTGAAACGATTCCCAACCCTAGAAATGAGTGATTACTTCTGACCCCTCCTTTTATAAATAAATCAATCAATAATAAATCACCATCAGCAGACACAAAGACATAAACCGCCATGACCTGAGAGTCATCTAAACTGATCCACATGCACATGTTCTGACACATTCCGTCTCATCTGACATTAACTTCAAAACATCGAGAATCCTCCGCGTGTTACAGAAATCTCAAATTATATTTCAAAATAAAGCATTTTTAAATGTCAAAACTAAGGAGTTACGAGGCAGATGTCACATGACAGGTGGCGAGTAAACGTTTTTAATTCACTTTTAAACATCACTGTCAGCAGTTCAGAACTCATATACGTTTATATACAAACATCCCATAAATAAATGCCTTTACCTCACCATGACACATTTTGATGAAAGAAAAACAAAAGCCCTCTGTGTTTGTGATTCTGGACTTAAACAAACACACGGTTATTACTGTAAGAGCTCCACTGTAAACCCCTTAAACATTTCAACATCCTTTTATTAGCATTCAAAGTATATATAGGATTTAACAATCCCCGGCGGTTATCTCACCTCTCACACCCGTCCCCACATCACCTGCACTGCCACATCACATTACATTACCCATAACCCTTTGCTCGACTCATTATCCTTATCATCCTGTGTTCTATTAGCCTTGCCATGTCTGTTTTTCACAGTCATTCTTGGCTTGGCCTTGTTTATATTAGGGTTGCTTTGGTTTTGTCACCTTCTAATATGGAAAGAAAATATATTTCCTAATATATGAAGTAAAAAGATATTAAATGACATAATTAGAAAATATACAGAATAGTAGGCTATATTGTGTAAATATTTGACAATATATTAAATAAAAATATGAAAAATATGTGACAATATATTTACTTCTATGTCACAATATATGTAATTTTATATTTAGTAATACCCTTTATAATATATTGATGTACATGTGATAAGATATGGTACTGGATGTGTAAAAATATATTGAACATATATTTACTCATGCCATACACATATATGGAAATATATACTTGTTTCATAATTTAATGAAAATACTAAATATTTTCATACTAAAGCAGTTAGTGAACAGACAATCACTGCACTTAGAAGCGCACAGCCGTCACTTTTCAGATAAAGTCTTAATAATATAATCTTAATGATGATGATTGGCCAATCGTTATCCTAACCACAGGCTCTACTCTTCATCACCACGGTAACCCCACACATTTACACATACTAGAAACCCTTCTACATTTAAAAGTAATACAACATTAAACACTAACAGATCTCCCTCTATATTAATATTCAGCAAAAAGACATGAAATAACACTTACATTCAGTGTTGGGTGTAACTAGTTACTAAGTAATTAGTTACTGTAATTTAATTAATTTCCCCTTGAAAAAGTAAAGTAAGGGATTACTCTTATTTTTTCTGTAATTTAATTACAGTTACTTTTGATGTAATTAAACTAAATACTTTGTGTAATATATGTGTGTGTACTAGTGGAATTAACATCAAAATTCAAAGTCTAACTTTAAAATCTGTGCTTTAATGTTTAATTCTCACATTTGTAATACAAGTCAGTTAATAAGAGTACTTTATGTACTTTAATATTATTTATTTGAATGAATTAAAAGAGCCCTTTCATGCCTATCCTTGAATCACTTAAAGGAGTCATATTGCATGGCTAAAAGGAATATTATTGTTTGTTTTAGATGTAACGCAATGTGTATACACAATTTAAAGTTTAAAAAACGTTGTATTTTCCACACACCGTGCATGTTTGTATCTCCTCTTTGCCCCGCCTCTCTGAAACGCGCAGATGTTTGACAAAGCTCATGGCTCTGAAAAGCGAGGTGTGCTATGATTGGCCAGTTGTCCAGTGCGTAGTGATTGGTCAAATACTGCAAGCATTTCACGGAAATGTAACGCCTCTTACCATATTCGGAACATCAGGTTCCAAAGCAATTTTACTGACAGACGATACAATGAGATTTACAATTACGCCACCTTAACTACGTGTAGATTTGGGCGGTCTTAGTCAAATCATGTTACGAAATTATGTAGATTCGCCGGGGTGTGGTTACACGAGGTGTTTCAGGCAGGTCTGGGTGAGCATTCGCTTTTAGATAGAATGCATCTTCTGTTCCCACACTTTCATTTCTGCAATTTTACGTTTCTAATACACGCATGGGCAACTTATAACACACCAAAAACACAGAAAAACACGTACTTCCGCCATATGACCCCTTTAACTAATCAAGGTTGATGTAGGATATAGAAAGTAATTAGTAATAAGTAACTAAATACTTTTTGGAGAGAGTAATTTGTACAGTAATCTAATTACACTATTGAATAAGTCATTAGTAACTAGAAAATTAATTACTTTTTCAGAGTAACTTACCCAACACTGCCTACATTTAAACATGTTTACTCTCCTTTACCAGTCCGAAGCAAAGCATGCTGGGAACTAGAAATCTGCTTTAACTCAACTCAAGTCAACTTGCGAATTTTCATTGTTATAAAGCAGCTGTACATGAGACATATTGACTATAAGCAAAACAATTAAAGTTGTACCTGTAAACACAAGAAAAAGGTGAAAACACAGAAGACAGAAACACCCACATACAAAACACTCCACACACACAATATGCACACGTACTAACACACATAGACATAGACATAGACACACACACACAGACACGCAGACACACGGACGCGCACGCACACACACACGTACACAGAGAAGTACGCACACTCCTTTTGTGAATGTGTCCATATATGTGTATACTATACAATCACATTTATATGGGAACATCTATGTGCAATATATACTCAAGAAAAGATCAAATGTGATGAATATTAAGATTTATTTTTGTCTTCGTTTCTAAATATATTTGTATGTTCAATAGCCATGTATTGTCAATGCATATATTTCTGTATATTGAAAAATATGTTTCCAATAGGCCTATATGGAAATGTACTATGTAATATATCTCATTATATGTTATTATATATATATATATAGATAGATAGATAGATAGATAGATAGATAGATAGATAGATAGATAGATAGATAGATAGATAGATAGATAGATAGATAGATAGATAGATAGATAGATAGATAGATAGATAGATAGATAGATGATAGATAGATTTAGATTTAGATAGATAGATTTAGATTTAGATAGATAGATAGATAGATAGATAGATAGATAGATAGATAGATAGATAGATAGATAGATAGATTATACTATATCGCATTATATTTTTGTTGTGTAAGGGTTGTTGTATTGTTTGGACTGTCTCTCTGTGTCTGCTCGTGGATTTGCCTGTGGATTACCTACCGTCCTACAGACTACAACTCCAAACCTGTTTCACCCCATTTCTCAAGCAACCCTGGATGAGCTGCTGCAGCTGGGTTTGATGGAGGTCGGAGCGCTGCGTTCACCTCTGAGCCACTCACCGTTCTGTAGACATTATCACTGCTGTCCTCAAACTTCTGCTGGATCCTCTCCTCTAGAAAGTAAATGCGGAGTTTGAGGCTGAAGTTTTCCTTCTTCAGGTCGTTGAGGTGCTGTGAGAGAGTACGGTAAGTGTTAGACATCTCCAGCACACACGGCCTCAAGCTCGGCTACAACATGGCCCTATTAAAAAAAACTACAGACAAGCATAAAAAACGTCTAAAAACAAAAGTTCTTCTGTCATGACTGCCGATATTGAAAGCCGGGCCCGGAGCCGCAAAGCTCCGTCCACTCTGAGTCCATCGTGAACTTTATGATAGAGCGCCTGAGAGTCGAGCTGTTTTTACCCGGACGAGATATCCCAGGAATCTCTGACAGCCAAGCAGATCACAGACTCCAGCCGTATGTAAGATGATCGGCCACCAACGTGAAATAGAGAGAGAGACGGACAGATGGGTTGAGATGAAGGTAAGTGTAAAGCATTGGAGATTCTGACAGCGACAAAGCTCTCTCTCTCTGTGTCTTAGGCAGACCGGTGATATTACTTCTTCCAAATTCTTCTTCAAATGTCTGTGACTTCTTAAAATACATGCTGACGTCAACATGGACTTTATATTAATAAATGCATGTGAGTGCGTGTGTTTGGGGACTGTCAGATGGCAGTGAACACACATCAAGCATATGACAGCAACGAGTGTTTGATCTGTTTATCATTCATGGTGCAGATCATAATAAATATAGAAATCTCACCTGTTCAAATTCTTTGAGTGTGTGAGTTTGTAGTGGAATTGAATCGGCGCTCTCGCTTACATTATCTACACAACAAACACATCACACCCAGCACAATCAATAATGTTTTATTTTATATGTGTAACATGATATACAGTGAGGGAAATAATGATTTGATCCCCTGCTGAAGTTTGCCTGCTTACAAAGAAATGAAGGATCTATAATTTTTATGGTGGGTTTATTTTAACTGATAGAGACAGAATATAAAAAAATCAGGGGGAAATGTTCTATAAAGGCTATAAATTGATTTGCATTTCAGTCAGTGAAATAAGTATTTGATCCCCGAGAAAATCATAACTTTGTACTTGGTGGAGAAACCCTTGTTAGCAAGCACAGAGGTCAGACATTTCTGATAGTTGGTCAGCAGGTTTGCACATGTGTCCGGTCTTGGCTGTCGTTTTCGCCTCCTTCACAGATGTTCTATAGGACTAGGGTCTAGAGACTGGCTTTAATGTGCTTCTCCTTCAGCCACTCTTTGCTTGTCTTGGCAATATGTTTTGGGTCTCTGCCATGTTAAAGGCACATCCACGACCCAGCTTCAGTGATCTAGTTAAGGGGAGGAGGTTCTCGTCCAAGATTTTAGGGTACACTGGCCCGTCCCTCAGCCCCTCGATGCGGTGAAGTCATCCTGTACCCGTAGCAGAGAAAAAAAGCCCTAAAGCAGAATGTTTCCAACACTGTGCTTCTCTGTAGGGATGTGTTCCTGGGCTCATAGTCAGCATTTCTCTCCCTCCAAACACACAAGTCCATTTTGGCCTTGCAGAACTTTCTCCAAAGCCTTTTCTGAATCATCTTGATGTTCTTTGTCAAACTTCAGACGGGTCTTCTTGGGCAGGAGGACCTTGCGGGTGCTTCAGGATTTCGATTAATCTATTGTGGCATTGCATGTTGCCAGTGCACTCTAATAAAAAGCCGTAAAAATAGGGCACAATATACTGTATTAATAGGAAGGAATTTTCCGTGTTCATTTTTACAGTTGTTTTACCTGTATTTTACATTTTGCACTGCTTTCATTTGCATTTTAGCATTAATGGAAATGTCTGTAAAATAAAGGAAAATGTTCTGGTAATTTTCTGCCAGTACTTTATCTGTTTTTTCACGGGATTTTTTTTACAGTGTGGTTTGCTTGCTAACTGTGGTCCCAACTGTCTTGAAATCATGAACAAGCTTCTTCCGTGTAGTTCTGGGCTGACCTTTAACCTTTCTCATCATCATCTTTACTCCATTGGGGAAATCTTGCAGGGAGCTCCAGACCAAGGGCTAGTTATTTAGTATTTCTTCTATTTCCAAATAATGGCACCAACAGTTGTCTCCTTCTCACCAAGCTTCTGTCTGTAGCCTAGTCAAGGTTTGTGCAGGTCTACAATCTTGTCCCTGACATCCTTTAAACCTGTTTGGTCTGGACCACGAGAGGTTGAAATGGAAGATACAGATTCTGTTGGCAGGCATCTTTTATCTACATAACAAGCTGACTCAGGAGTACTTTCTTAAAGTGACAGGACTAATCTGTGGTCCATATAGGCACATAACCAATCTGTGGAGCCAGAATTCTTGCTGTTCGGTAGGGGATCAAATACTTATTTCACTGACTGAAATGCAAATCAATTTATAACCTTTATGTAACATTTTTTCCCCTGATTTTTTATATTCTGTCTCTATCAGTTAAAATAAACCCACCATAAAAATGCTAGACCCTTCATTTCTTTGTAAGCAGGCAAACTTACAAAATCAGCAGAGGATCAAATCATTATTTCCCTCACTGTAAGTCTATGATATGTTTTTGTTCAGCAGTGTGTTGCTGTTACCTGTCATAGTTCCAGAAGCTCTGCACCCGTTTCCATCTCCATCCACAATAAAACCCCTGAGAGAACAAAAGAAGATCGTTTACAATATACAATATTACAAATATTCTGTGTTTCTGCTGCGTTCAACGTTTTAGAGAATTTTCAGGATTCTAAGATAAATATAATTAATTTAACAATATATTATAAAATATAACGCTAAATATCATAAATATCAAAAGTTTTACAGTCTGGACATCCATATTCTGTTCTAATGGTAACTGATATCAGGAAATGCATGCCGTTAGATATTTAAAGAGATGAATTAAAAACAATATAAAACAATTTGAAGTAGATTATCCCTTCGAATTAACATGAATATTTTAGATACTTAAAGGGATAGTTCACCCAAAAATCAAAATGCTGTCATGATTTATTCACCTTCATGTGGTTGTAAACCTGTATATGACTCTTTCTTCAGTGTAACACAAAATAAGATATTTTGAGAAATGGGTTTGTGGTCAATGAAGTTCAGTGTTGTTTGATTACAACATTCTTCAAAATATCTTGTTTTGTGTTCTGAAGAAGACATGACATGAGAGTGAATAAATAATGACAGAATCCCTTCAGATAGGCTAATGAAACATATTAATATATTCCATATTTTTCTAAAACATTTTGACCCCGTGATTTCTTGCCCCACCGCCATTTGTATCGAATAAAGAAATATGTGAAGCATCTCTCTCTCTCTCTCTCTCTCCCTCTTTCATACAGACAAAAGAGACACTCCATTTTAACATGTCACGTGCAAATCGACATACATCAGCACGAGCACAGCTGATGTTTAAAAATCAGATATAAAAACATGTTATTATACATATATTTCCAGAACGCGCAGCTCGTACTCGTCAGGCCTGCAGGTGATGTGACGGTGGTGCTGATGAGAGTGCAGATAAACGCACATACACGTGAAACAAATACACAGTGATTCAGTAGGCCTACATATTTTTCTTATTTAACGACACAGATGAATAAAAGCATTTGATACAGTCAGACTGGATCTCACCGCGCATGTTCAGTCCAGCTCGTGTCATCCGCTCTCTCGCTCCAATCCATCGTAAAAACATCGATCTCATGATCATTCATCTATCTGTTCTCGTGTCGTTCTTCACGAAAGAAAGAAACCATTATGATGATGATGGTGCGTTCAGCATCTCTGCGCGTGAATGAGGACAGGTAATGCGCGCCCCCGCCGTCTCGACTGGGCTGGGCTGGGCTGCTGTTCGGATCGCACGCGGCTCTCCTTCATTCGGTCTCATCGGAGTTACCTTTGACCTACATTAGCCCGTCACAATGAACATTAAACCATTTTGTATTATTATACAACAAAAAATCTCACAAATCTCATAAAGAATGGTATTACTGATAGTATTATATTTCTTTTTTCTTTATGGACATTGCATTTTTATTTTATTATATAGGCTAAAAAACTATCACAGTACTGTCGTATCTATACAGTAATATTTTATGAGTGCTGGTCAGCGTTAAGAAACAAAACCAAGCAAACAATAATTATTTATATTTAGAAACATTTTTATTGAAAGATCAGAGATGGAGAAACTGTATACGTGTATAAAAACTGTTAACAGCAACACGATTTTGAGTTGGCCCTCAGGAAAACTAACCCTTAATTTCAAATAAAACAAACAAAAAAAACACAATAGTTACACCATGGTAACCACAAATTAGTCATACTTTTACTACAATAACCATAGTTATACAAATATTAATAATTAATTCGCCCAAAAAAAACATGGTTACTACAATTAGCCTACTTACTGTAGTAAAACCATGTAAGGGGGAATTTCATAAAACTCACAAAACTCAAGCTTGTCATAACATCAAGCATCTTTTTTATTTGCAGTACACAGGAAACACCAGCAGGTGTCACAACAATCAAAAGTGTTTATGTGTGAGTAATCGCTCTGTTACACAAGCGTCAGTGTTTATGAAGAACCTCCATCTGTTACTGTACATGAAGTCCCTTTCTATACATTCTTGCCGAAGGCCACACGCGGGCCGGAGCGCGGTACTCTGGGCGGCTCCATCCCATCAGAGATGATCCAGATGGCCGGTGTGTGTCTGTTGCCCTCCATCACCACCCGGATCTCCTCAGCTCGGGCCATCTCCTCCAGCTCTGGACTCGTCTCTGGACACCAGTCTACCATGAATTTATCTTTGGTCTCACACAGGTTGATCTGGACCTCATCTGGCTGTTTTCCAAACAAAGAGTCTGCAAAAAAACAACAACATTACGTACAGTACCTGGACTGAGCGAGCAAGAAGATATTCTGGTTGGGGAAAAAATAGAATCACAGTTCATTGCATGCATCATTTTCCTGTGATTATTAAAGTGACAGATCATTATTGAATAGTTTGTACAAATAAGAAGTATTTCATTTTAAATGTTTTAATTGTCTGCTGGACACTTTAGGACTCTAAGACTTAAACCAGTACAACATTCATTCATGTAGTCGGAGGCTGTGGTGGTGTGGACAGTGCTCCAGACATGTAGCGTAACTGCGCTTCCGCTGTCCCCATCCCCTTCTCTCTCCCACCTCACTTCCTGTCCTGTCTACGACTGCACTGTAAACTAAAGGCAAAGGGCCAAAAATACATGAAAAAAAATCATTAATGTAGTGCGTTTTGTTTTAATGTACTATTTTAATGCTTCTTGGGACAAAAAAAATGTAATTTATAAAAGTATACTTTTGAATTGACTTCAAGTGTAAGGGCCCTTCACAGTAGTGCACTTTGAGTACATAACAAGTCTACTCATAAAGTCGACTGAAAGTATGGTTTTGTAAAGAAGCATACTAGTAGCACGCTTGAACAAACTTTGGGTGGGTTGCACCAACAAGGATTAGGTTTAAATCTAGATTAAATCAAGGTTTATTTAATAATTCCGTTGCACCAAACTGTAAACCTTGTTTAAAAATAATCAGGTTTATATTTAAGCTCTCATTTGATCCAGGTTTTAATTTAGCAGTAAATCTAGATTAACTTTAATTCTGTTGCTCCGTTATTTTAAACTCTGATTTATCTCTCAGTTAGGGATTAACTTTAAACCAGGTTTAAATAAAAAAAACACACATTTATAATAAAATGTGCGGGAACAGACACACAGGCGTCATGTTATGCTTCAGTGCTGTGTTTATTGTAAATAAAAATGGAAATAAAACACCTCAGCACGAGTGAGGGCACCGTGGTTAATAAATGGCATAAATGGCCGGCTGTGAAGCATCAAATTCAAGATGCCCTGCTTTCTTATCTAGTACATACAAGCACGACGTCTGTGATTAAACGGGAACAGACAGACATCCTGAGAAGAGTTATTTTAGCGGCACCAGTGATCAGGGACAAAGGTACTGTGGGCGCCATGTCTAAATTGTGGTCCGGATCCGATCCCGAAGAGGCGCACCTCAGCCGGTGTTGTATCAAAATCCGACTCCCCGTGAGATTACGACTCCCCTGTATTCCCCTACGAAAGGTAAGGATTAGGTGTGGGCGGGATTTATATAATAGGGACCAATCACAAAGCAGCATCCTAAGTGAATGAACCAATCAGAAGTAGGGAAATCGTAATCTCACGGGGAGGCTGATTTCGGTACAACACCGGCGGTGCTGCCACAAACAGCCCTAGAACACGACGAGGACGACCCCCGGAAACACAACCGCGTACCGGGGCCGTTCGCGGCGGCAGAGGTCCACCCGCTCGTCACTCCCGTACAGCGCTCTTCTCTCTCATGTCTGCTCCAGTCGCGAGCTGCAGGATAATGATGCGGCTCAACTGTCATGTGGCGCTCAAGGCATGTGAAATGTGTTTATGGATGATCAGACTGATCGACGAATTATCCACAGAGAGGTTTAAAATAGCAAAATGACGTTTCTTTTACATGCACGAGCTGTTTATTTCCTTTTTCAGAGGTGGGTAGTAACGCGCTACATTTACTTCGTTACATTTACTTGAGTAACATTTTGGAAACTATGTACTTTTTAAGTAAAATTAAAAGTGTGTACTTTTACTCTTACTTGAGTAAATTTCTCATAGAAAATCTGTACTTTTACTTCGTTACATAACTTACATTGCGTGACGTTCCTTCGTTCCTTCATTTTAAAATATGCTTTTTAAAACGCGTTGTTTATTTCAAGGTCGTCGTCTCTTTTTACGGGCATTCCCGAGTGATCGATTCTTTTGAGTCGATTCCTTTGAAAGCTTTAATTGAACAATGGGCAAAACCATTTGAATAGGCTAATGAATCAGTTCAAATGATTTGTTCAGTTCGCAGCACGATCTGAATCATCTGAAGCAGGATTACTCACTCCTCGTAGCGCGAAACTTAAGAACACGCAGAACACAAAGAGCGTTGGATGAAGTGGATATGAATCTATATCTATACAATCAAAACTGCAAATGTGTCATATTGTTTGCCAGCAATGATAAATGCCCGCCCCCGCGCGACCTGTTCGTCAGACACAGCAACATGCGCGTTACCTGTCAGACACAGAGACGTGGGCTTGCAGAAATATACATTTGAAGAACAGAAGGAAGAAAACGTGTTGATGGGCGTGTGGTTCACTGTTTACTGTTTGTTTACAAGTAAGAGCGTTTCACAACACACACGTGACACAACACGAGAAAACATGAGCTTTGTTCAAAAATGTGTATTTCATTTAAGAGAGCACTGCAGATGCTCTAGATCATCTTAGGAAATGCTCTGAGTTTAGTTTATGCTTTAGTTTGACATGGTCTATTATTCTAAATAAGTTGTGTAAACTACATTGACATCAGGACTAGATGAAATTTACAGAAATGCTTGTCTCTTCTGTGTTTGTATATTCTTTAGTCTCTCAAGTATATTCCAAAGATCTGCTTATGATAATTAAACATGTTGATTAAAATGTAATATTAAAATATTGGCGTTAATATTAATTTAATGTAGTAGGCCTATACAAAGTAACTAAGTAACTAGCTACTTGAGTAGTTTTTTCATTGCATACTTTTTTACTTTTACTCAAGTCATTTTTAAAATAGTGACTTTTACTTGAGTAACAATTTCTCTAGTTACTTTACTAGATTTTGGCTACTCTACCCACCTCTGTCCTTTTTACATGCAGTGCAACACTGTTTAGTTACACCGGCAAATCCATCACGGCGGACAAAATGAATCGCATATGACGGTTTAAATACAGGTTAAAGTTTTAATCCACGATTTGTTCATCTCTGTTTAAAATGATGTGGTGCAACGCAATTTGAATTCAATTAAAACTAGGATCAACAAACCCTAGATTAGATTAGCTCTAACTCTGCTGACTTTAATCCTTGTTGGTGCAACCCACCCTTTGTTTAGTATGTGAGAGATTCGAGCCTGTGATTTTGTTAATAAAGTCAGTTGTTGTGTCTCATACAGCTGTAAAATGTCACGTCACCTGCAAAATCATGCATCAGGTCCTTGATGAGGTGTCCGATGATGGCATAGAGGGTTGCTACTATGACCATGAACGCAAGGATGAGGTAGAAAACATGAATGGGAAGATGGATGGCGTCTCGAGCGGGTGGGACATAGTTTTTAAAGAAGACCTCGTCCTCCTCGCCGGGGGTCGGCGTGGCCAGATCACGGTCTCCAGCCATCGTGACGTGCAGCACACCTGTCAAACACATCTCGCATCACAGATTACTGCTGAACATTTTATTCATCTTATTAAAGATGAGAGCCAGTTATTATATCAAATCACTCTAACTTCCCAGGGTAAAATACTGAAATGATTGAAACTATCTGGGTGCTTCAATGATGTAGAAAGTCAAAATATGAAATGCAGTGGAGAGCTATTAACTGAGGAACGCACTGTTTTTGTGGAGAGATGACACAGTCATCTCTTGTCAATCATAAATGTAATTTTCATAGTTATATACAGTAGACAGACATGAACACACTGTAAATGTGCAATACATACCGTTAGAATGAGAGCTCCGATGAGGCCGATGGCATAAAAACAGAGTTTATTCACACCGTGCACGTCTACACATGAGATATGAATGCAGTGCTGTGATTGGGTGAGTTTCTGAAGGTCAAAGGGTTTCTCAGTGGTTATGATCCAGCTTTATAAAGGCTTACGTGTTATGTTTAGTCATGACACTAAACTGGATTTTGCCATAAAGAGGTCAATGCTTAACACTGTAAACCTCCTCCTCCTAAGTTTATGAAGCATCGATTAGAATTGAACTAAAATCGATGAAACAGACTCAAATGAATGCGTTGAAGAGTTTAACATCCTTTAAACTCAATATGTGTGTTCGTAAATGTCAAATCATGTTGTGTAAATGTCTCGTGTAATGGTTGTTGTGTGGTTCCCTCAGTGGTCTTATTGTAGAAATCTGGATCTGGACATCATGTGTTCACTGTCCAGAAGATGCTGGAAAAGCTTACAACAGCAAATTGCGATTCAAGTATTTTGTCCTGTGTTTTCTACAGTAACCATGTGTTTTGGTAAAAGCATTGATCATTTTCATCAGTAAACATCTTGTGTGTATATATGACGTGTAACCCACGTCCTACTAAATCAAAAACAAAACACGTTTTTATAATCCCACGAGATCTCTCTCACGTTGATCTGCTCTTAACTACAACAAAATAAAAATCATTCCAAAACATGAATATGTGGTTCAGGCAACGCATGCAGACTCTTCACTTCATGTACATTTATAAAACAGTGAAATACAAAATAAAATACTAAATATTGCTTAGCTTTAATGAACATTCATATACATTTTGTCTCAAAAGTTGGAAACGTCTGCATACCTGGAAAAAGAGAAGCAAACCCTTCTGACAAAAATGAAACAGCGCTCTAGCTAGATGAATGCTAAAGGAAAACAAACCCATGAAACTTTGCCCTCATTCAAAATGACTTGACCAAAAGATTGTCATCCTCAAAATGAGCATGTTATGACTTCAGACACACCTGAGACATCAGCAAACTTCAGAAAGTCAAGAAGAAGCTGCTCTCTGTGTCGTGCTGAGCGCTCGCGTAACAAATAATTCATAGCGTAAGGAACACAGTCTTGTCTAAAACTGAGAGTTTTAACTTAGTTGTTCAGTTATCGCTGGTTAGCTGGAGCAGATTTATGGCACTGCACGCTCCTGATGCCACTCTAGTCTGACACACTCTTCTGAGGTCTTGAAGACTTTACTGAGCTGATGGGTTGAAACAGAGAAAAATATGGAGAATGTGGGCTGCTGGGGGTACTCCAGGACCAAGATTGAATTATGGGATACATTGTCTGTCACCTGCCGATGCATCCAGGCTTAAGGAACGGAGCGAGAACACATCCGGGGTTGTAAACTGTCCTCGGCTATACATGCATGGAGAACTTACTGTTATTATTCATGCAAATGTCATTTGTAATGAAATAACCCAAATGGGCGGGGCCTTCTTCATACAAACAGAAAATCTCCTGAAACCCAACAGATGTTTCTTATGCCGGACGCCTTGACCTCAGACAGGGATTAGAATCATTCAGTGGCTCTTAAAAAAGAATCAGACACAAGAGGCTATTTACTCCTTTAATGAGGAGATTCTTCACAGGCATCCTATTAAACGCAACACTACAGCACATCTCTTACACAGAGTGAATAGCAAATATCCCAGAATATATTCAAGATTTTAATTGATGTCACACTGTTGACATCACAATAACCACATAAAGCCTATAATGGAGGTTTCTATAGCAACAGTCTGGCCTAGTCAAGGATTTCATAAAACAGAGCAGTGAATGCAGACAGCAGATGTGTTATGTGTTGATGTTGTTGTGTGATGGTGAGCAGGTGTTGGTCTTCTTTTCTTCTCCATCCTCCTTTCACAAGCGCTGTCTGTCTCAACATCCTCAGATCTGATCACAGACAACAACAAAAAAACTATTTACATGACAACACTGTAAAGAAACAACGTGTTTTAGGGTTAAGGTTATGTTTATTGTAATTAATATCCAACAACACATCAAACAAGAATCTCTCTTTAACTTAATTTAACAAAGTCTGATTTGCATCTTTCTTGTCAATTTTGTCTCAATCTTCTTTCACTGTTTGTGTGGTGTTGAAGTCATTCTTTAGAGTTGTGCTCACATGTTAATAGCTCTGAAATGCTGGTGTTGTGACCACTTTAACATTTAACATTAGAAAAACAGTAGAAAGAGCACGAAGAGAAAGATGAATGAGTAAATGAATAGATGGGTGAAATTCATTATTCACAGTGTTTAAAGTCATTCACACACTCCTTCAGATGAAAACCTAAACACACTAAAATGACAAAGCTCTCTGCACTCAACTGAATACAGTACACACAAAATGAAGTACACACCAGTACAAGAATAGATCATGAAGGCAGTTATTTTCACCTGTAAAGCATCAGGATCTTCTGAATGTAACCTCATGATTTCATGCATGAGAAACGTCCTCTCCACGACTGTGATACACGTGTTGAATGTGACGATGACCATCATGAGAGGATGGAGCGTGATTCACCTGCTTTCTTCAGATGTCTTCTAGATTGTACTCGTCTCTCACAACATGCTGTATGAAATATCATGATAATCACGTTAAACTAATCCAGCAGTCATAATAACACACAGATTTCTTCCCATCTGTTCTTTCAGTTGCTCTGAGTGATGTCAACAATTATAATCATGAAAGGCCACCAATCACCACTGATCTCATATATATATATACATATATATATATATATATATATATGAAGAGTTTGAGATAACTCATTTCTAAGTTCATGTTTTTTAGTATGTTATCATGTTTTATTGTGTTTTATTCTGTAAATTAGCTGTGTTTTTTAGTTATTATGGCTTAAATCAAAACACACCAACTGCAGTTTGATTGATATTCATTGGAATGCACAATAAAAAACATGATTCATGATTTTGGAATTCAACTCTTCAAATAGAAACATCACCCCTGAATGAATAAAGGAATAAGAAATGCACAACTCCACCTGAAAAAATGAGAACGTTGAAAGCTGTGATCCGTGATATTTGGCTCTGTTCGAAACGTAAAATTGCCACGACATGACACAACTGACATTTCCAAGCAGCTCAAACAAGATGAATCGGGTTAGGTGTCTGATGTTTATTCTCAACAGGAAAAATACACCAAACAGTCTAATGTGTCTTACCTGGAAGTGAGCATGCAACCGTCCTACAGACAACAACAGACAAGGCGGCCAAAGGCTGAACGAAACCCTTAAAGAAGAACGATTTAGGAGAGAAGCTCTATGAAGCAAGCGGACGAGAGCGGCGTGTCATCTAGGTGTCATTGAACATGTCTCTACGCTGGTGAGACTGCAGATGTGCCTTTGGCTTCTTCAGTTTCAGCCTCTTTGAAGAAAACCTCCGACAGCAGAAAGGCCCAGAAGAAAACGGTCATGGATGTATTGGCCACCACGATGAAGATCATTATAGGATGCAACATGCTGAGGTTCTGCTGCGCGTGCGGTTCCAGATAACCTCTGTGCTGATGTGACGGCAGCTGAAGAAGAGCGAGTCAGTAATCTCTCACAGACACACACAGATAATCCCACTGTACACAACCACACGCTTTCACTTCATGACACTGACAACAAATGTGTCTAAAAGAGCTTACAGATCCGCACAAGACATGACCATCAGAGTGTTATTCATGTCTGTAGATGTTGAATTTGACCCGCGTCCTTCATTTTATCAAGAGAAGGTTTAATCCTCAATGTAATCTTGTACCAGACTTCATCTCTCCTCTTAATCTAAATCCACAGATGACAGATGGTTATGATATATAGAGTTCACCTATAACTGTACACAACTTGCTGCAGTAAACACATAATGACTTTACCATTTTAATTCACGGTTAAACTTGAACAGATGCTAATGTCACATAAAAAGTTTAAAATACTGCATTAAGCAGTTTGATCAAATAATTCATTAAAAACTGTTTTTATTTTAAAACATTATCTATTGTTAACAACCGAAAAAGTAAAATGTCAGTGTTAAATGACACAGTAGGACACCTCTCCAAAAAAACAAAACAAAACAGAAACTCACATGATGACTCAAACGGATCAGAAACCAATGATATTCATGATGTACTCAATATGCACAGAACTGTTGTTTTCACTTTAAACGTGTATAAAACTAACAGACAGGAATATAGACATTTGCAAGAATCTGTCATGTTTACTGCAGTTGATGTGTCTGTCATTCAGCATCACACATGATTAGGGATGTTACCATTCACTCAGATCACCATGCGATTCATTCACGGTTTACTTTTACAGAATAGGTTGAGCCTAATTAGAAATGAATAACTGCCCTTTTATTATTTCTCAAATGCTGCACATTTGTTTGTAAAATAAAAATATCTTTTGTCAAATAACAAATCTAAACCGCAATTTTAAAACAAATTCCAAGTCAAATAAAAAAATAGTAATACAAAAATGTTTTTAAAATAAACAAACCAAGACTGTCCGCTTTTCTTGGATTTTTTTTACATTTAACCCTTTAGAGCCTGAAGGGAAAATGTGTTGTTTTCACACATTTTGTTTTTTTGACTGTCAAATTCTAACACAATGTTCTATCATCATGTGCAAGGTATTGTTTTTTTCAATAAAATATTTTTTTTCACCATTATTGTATGTTGCGAGTTTGTAAATAGAATTTAATTAGACAAAAAAAAACGTTAATACATTTTTACTGTATTTTTATTCAGAAATTCTCAAAAAAACAAAAGAATCTACCACTTTCAGCAAAAAAGGCGTTTTAGTGTCGCTCATGTACATAGTTTTCATTCAGGAGCCTTTTTTGACCCCAGTTTTCCAGGCGTTCTTTGCACTTTTCACTCAATTCACTCAAATGTAGTGCTGTCTGAAGCAGTTCCTGTCCAATTGCACACACACACACACACACACACATACACATACCCCAACACTTGCGCGCGCACACACACACATGTCTGGTTTATTATCTCCGTGGGGACAGTCCATAGGCGTAATGTTTTTATACTGTACAAACTGTATATTCTATCCCCTATCCCTAAACCTAAAGATCATAGAACACTTTTTGCATTTTTAGATTTTCAAAAATTATCGTTCTGTACAATTTAGTTGGTTTCCCCATGAGTTGGTGTGCATTCAGGTTTAGGTCCCCACTAACATATAAAAACCAAGTCCAGAGACACACTCAGATATACACTGCGTATGTGCACGCATACTTTTGCGCACATGCACGCATATAAGAGCACACAAGCATGCATACAAATCCACGCATGCGCATGAAGGCATAGCCTACGCACACCCCACGTACTAAGACATATGAAACTGTTTTTTTGAAACACTAATACTAAGCCTATTTTACAGACATTTCTCACGAGACAACATTTACGACACTGACAGCATATTCCTCTTCCGGGTCAGAATGTCACCGTCAGTTTCATGGTCAAAAATCTTTTTATTACTTTACTTAAACAAAAAAAGATCAGAGGATCTGTCACACTCCGTAATTCCCTGTTCATATCTGCCCTCTGCCGCTCTCCACGAAAACAGCAACAATTGGCTGATGAAACGCAAGTGATTACCGTAATACACACATACACATGAATACAGGGTCGAAAAGCTCAATTTGTCTACTTTTAGGAGCAATTCAAATTCTTTTGAAAGCACAAATGGTTGAAGAGTTACGGTCAAATGAATACAGCTTGGTCAAATCCGGTTTAAAAAGGTTAAGAAATATCAGCACATCCACGCTTTCCAAGTTTGCGGTAAACACAGCGGCCCCTGCTGTTCCAAACATGTATTATGATTCAAATAACATCTCAACCGGCTTGAATCGTCACATATTATAATCGATTTTCAACCGGCTCACAGGGAATCGTTACATCCCTACACATGATCATATACAGACACACAGAGTATCTGATTTACGTTCATACAGAAGCTTTTATCCAAAGTGACCTATAGCTGATGTACATTTGATGTGTGTGTGTGTGTGTGTGTGTGTGTGTGTGTGTGTGTGTGTGTGTGTGTGTGTGTGTGTGTGTGTGTGTGTGTGTGTGTGTTCATGTTTGTATATCCCGGTGGGGACCTGAACCTGAATACACACCAACACATGGGGACTCGTGTCACCGTGGGGACCAAAATTGAGGTCCTCATGGGCACAAAAGCTTATAAAGTGTACAGAACAATATTTTTTACAAATCTAAAAATGCAAAAAGTGTTCTATGATCTTTAGGTTTAGGGATAGGGTTAGGGATAGAATATACAGTTTGTACAGTATAAAAACATTACGCCTATGGACTGTCCCCACGGGGATAGTCAACCAAAGCCGTGCGTGTGTGTGTGTGTGTGTGTGTGTGTGCGTGCGTGCGTGCGTGCGTGCGTGCGTGCGTGCGTGCGTGCGTGCGTGCGTGTGCATTCCAGACGGTTGCTGTGCTCCTAAAACAAGTCCAGAACTATAGAAGAGAAGCACTGAGGGTCTTTTCTCAGAACACAGATCCGATCGTGTCTTTCTCAAACACAGAACGTTATCACGCTGACACGCTGCAGTTTCTCCTCAGCAAGCTAAAGTTCTCCGCTGGTTCTCCTGCTGCAGGAAGTACTGACAAAACAGTGCTCGGACCTCTTCTGCTTGAGGGTCATCAGCAGAGGGCGACACCTCGTCGGCAGGCTGCGGGCTCTCCTCGTGACGCACCGCCTCCTCCCACCTCCTGTCGAACTCGTCACCGTGCACCTCGCACACGTTGTGGAGGACGCAGCACGCCAGGATCATGGTGGGCACCACATCCATGCGGCAATCATTGCGCTTCAGCAGGCACTGCCAACGTGCCCGCAGCCGCAGGAAGGCCTCGTCCACCACGCCCCGCGGTTGCTCTAGCTTGCGGTTGAAGACCCTCTGAGCCGCCGTGAGCTCGCCGGATTCTGGGTAGCTCTTCAACAGCCAGCTCTTCAGAGGGTAGCCAGCGTCACCCAGCATCAGGTAGCCCAGTGGGCAGCCCACCAAGTTCAGAGGCGGGTCGCGCAGCAGAAAGCCACCGCCGTCGCACGCGCGCGCCCACAGGGTAGAGTTCTGCAGGATGGCCGAGTGTTCGGTGCTGCCCGGGAAGCCGGCGCACACGTCCCAGAACTGACCCAGACCGTTGACGGCGCCTTGCGTGACCACCGACAGCCAGCCGCGGCTGTTCCAGTAGTTGTCGGTGTTGCTGGATGGCGCGATGATGGGCACGTGGAGGCTGCCTACCACGCCCACGCAGTGCGGGAAGCCCCAGCGGGTGGCGAAGAGTCGGGCGGCGTCCTCCAGCTCGTGCTCGCTGGGCGTGCGGAGGTAAAGCGGTCGCAGGAGCAACACGATGGCGTGGCACACATCCCGCACGCACTTACAGACAGTGGAACGGCCCACGCCGAACAGGGTGCTGATGGTACGGTACTCCACGTTTGAGGCCAGGCGCCACAACGCCACAGCCACCCGCTTTTCCAGGGGCAGCGCGGGGCGGAGCCGGGTGTCTTGACGATTGAGGCGGGGCTTCAGCTTGCCGCAGAGGAGAAAGAACGTCTCTTTAGTCATGCGAAACTTTTCCAGCCAATCGGAGGGCTGGAACTCTCTCATGACCACCCGCTCCCACCAATCAGTGCTCTCGATGTTGCTCCAAACACGTGTGGGACGCACGGGTATGTCGCTGACAGGCCGAGAGGTTTGGGCGATCATCATCTACAGGAAGAAAACGCTTCGGGTAAACAGCATGCATCACCAATAACAAATGAAGCTCATCCTTACACATGATAATATTTCAAATAACTCCAAACTGATCTCGTGTTTATTATTGTAATGTCATCTGGTCAATAAGTGCACGTAAAAATCTTTTAGCTACAGGTTGAAACCTTCTCCACCTCTAAAGTGATGATGTTATCAAGCCCTCTTACCGGAGCCATTCAACTCTATGTTGATGAAATCATGTGATGCTCTGTTTTCTCTGTCACACAGCAGATGTAAAACGTGCTGACAGGTAGACACACGTGTTCATACAAAAATAAGAATTTCATCATTCATCATTTTCTCACTCTCATGTCATGTCAAACCCGTATGAGTTTCTTTCTTCTTCAGAACACAACAGAAGATATTTTAAGTTCAACACATTGTATGAACACAAAACCACCGAGAAATATCTCAAAATGTCTTGTTTTGCGTTTCATTGAAGAAAAACTCCATTAAAGGGGGAATAAATGAAAGACAGAATGTTGACTTCTGTCTAAAAAAAAGTCTTTGTAACTTTGTGACGTTTTAAACATGTAAACACTTTGCATTTACGTTTGTTTCAAATGCTTCATAAAAGTGCTTACGGTACCTTTATTTTATACAAGTTCTACTGTGCTCTACCATTGTATATTACTGTCGACATACGATGAAATACTATAGAAATATAGACAAGACGTCAAGATGTGGTTGTTCTTTCTGAACCACATAATTATGAGCGTAAACATGCTTCATCGTGTTATTACGTTCATGAACATGAACAAAAACATGATGTTACACTGGTAACGCACAATGAATTTAAAACGGCACGTTTGTGAAGAGAAGAGTTAATGTTTACCATGAGCATCCTCTTGTGTTTCTGATGGAAATACTGTCTGTGAGTGACGCGCCGCTGCACTTCGCGTCGCCGCTGCGCGTCCGCGCTCGTGACGTCCCGACGTCGCTTCATCAGCACGTAACTAAGCGTGAACATTAAAGAGCGAAGCGTTTCGTCGTTTGACATGTTTTTCAGCGCGCAATGATTTGATTATGATTAGGGTTAGAGTTTCAACAATCCTCGCGCGCGGCTCGCTCTCGTGTCACGTCACGCTACAGCGTCATCTACTGGACTGGCGACGGAACTACAACCATGAACACACCAACAGCTTGTTTGATTGTTGTATGCGGTCATTTATTTAAATCAATGTGCAGCAAATCGCCCATTTAGCTGCACTTTCACACGTTTACAGAATAAATGAACATTGCCAAAAATATCATCTTGATGAATAATGATCAATATAATAAAATTCATTCAGGTTTAATCGGAAGATTTCGTGCTGTAACAGTAAAAATACTTTGTTCAAAATTATTTTCATCATTTCTTTGAATATTATAAAGTAAACATTTCTATATAAGCATTATGTCATGTGTTATGCTTTTAAATGGTATTTTTTAACAAGTAATTTCTTGAGTAATGGGTGTGTTAAATACGCTGTAATTTAACAGATGTAATACAACATCTGAGAAAACATTTGACCTTTAATTTAAGGTGAATTGTATCTTTCTACATTTGGCAGCCTCTCACGTCATTCTTCTGTAAATTGTTATTTTTTGTATTTAAATGTTATTTTTTGTAAATAATATATCCCCGGGCGCTGCAGTGATAGCTGCCCACTGCTCCGGGTGTACGTGTGGTCACCACTTGCTGTGCGTGTGGTCACTACTCTCTGGATGGGTTAAATGCAGAGGTCACATTTCGGGTATGGGTCACCATATCTGACTAATAGGTCACTTTCACTTTCACTTTTATTTTCCTCAAGCGCTGTATGTCACTGTAGTGAAGAAACAGACATCACCATCATCATCAACATCATCATTGAGATGAAGATTATTGTTGCATTTTACATGATAATAGAGACCTCATGCCAGCATTGGTTGTAAAAAAATGACTGGATGATCAAATTGATGTTGACTTTGAATGCATTCTGACAACAGAACAGAATGAAAGAGTCATTTAGTGTCTCGAGGTCAATCAGGAATGGTTGTTATGAGGTGAAGGTATAATGCACACACCATGACATCAGTATTGAAATGAAATGCTGATGATGAATCTCACCAGCTGGTTATTAATGACACTCTCATAATCCTGTTCTCATGCTGTGTGACATAATATCAGCCTGAGGGTTCTGAGATTCAACACGGACCTTCACATGATGAGCTTTGGATCTGATTCCAACACCCGCTGACATCTGTAAAAGAAAAAGGAGTAAAGAGGATGGACTTTGATTTTCAGATGAAGCAGCCTTACTACAAAACCAAGCGGTGAACAAACGCAGCGTGAATCTGTGCTGTCTGAGATCTCAGTTCAGGTGATTCACACTCAAATGGCCACTGAACAGTTCAGACAACAGTTCAGTTCATCAGAACAGATTGTTATTTAACCAAATAACACATTTTTTATGTGACTTTTGTCCAATAGCTGAGGGAATATCTGACTCTTAGTGGTTCTCTGCATATAAACATTAATGCAACATATTTTTACGTCTGAAAATGTTAAACGTTTCCGTGTAACCTTGTCTTCTATTGCACCTCTGTTAAAGTATTTATACAAAAAAACATAAGTGAGTTGGAGGGTTGCTGTGATGTTAATGCAGACCATTTGATGTCTATACAAACACAATTCTAAAGAGTCCAACCCAAGTCTGCAGCTGGTCTCTGAATTTGGCTTGAGTCCCACCATAGCATAAACATCTTCACATATCTCGCTGTAGCGAGGAAGGCGGGGCCGGTGGCATGAGTGATCATGAGTATCAGCTGTACGCGCACCGGTCCCGCATGCCTCAGGGGAGAGCTCGGGAGCATAAGAGGACGAGCGACGGGACTGCCGACGAGAGAGGACCGGGCCCGGAAGTGTTAAGTTTTGTTTATGTTCGTGTGCCTATTTTTACTGCTGGATTTATTGTTTATTTATTTTGATTAAAGTGTTTGAATGTTCGCCGGTCCCCGCCTCCTTCCTTCCGTTGTATTGAGCTTTGTTACACTCACTCACACATCAGCATAAGAGACTCTTATAGCACGCGTTACAGCTGTAGCTTTATGTTCTGAGGACTCTTGAATCACATCATGAGAATTATCTTCTGAGCCATGAAACATCTTCAACAATAAACTTCGACAGCTTCACGTCTGAGCTCCGACCACACACACGACCAGAGCTCTGACGTGAGATTTACATGCTAAAAAACATAAGAAACCAGATTCTTCATTTAGATTCTTTCGATGTCACATGTCTAAAAAATACCATTATTGTGATCGGAATGAGCATTTATTGTATATACTGTACATACTGCCATTATTATATTTACATTTCTACATGGTCTGTTTGAAGGTTAAAGAGGTTTTAATGCACACCTTCCAGCCAATCAGAATCGAGTATTCAAAAAGACCATGGTATAAAACCATTTAATTCACAGGTAGTTTCAGTCAGTTTGATCAAAGTTTGAAATTAACTGACGAAAATAGCTGTCAGTTTCACGTGTCTGCTCAAAATGACACTGTAAACATCAATAACTGCTTTAACTTGGCAAATGACCATGGTATAAGCGAGGTAATCCATGGCCAGCCACGATTTATTTTAAATAATAATTTATTTATTTATTTTTAGTAGGAAAATGTCAGACGTTAAACTATATCAGTGTTCATTGTACTACCTGCAGTGGAAAATAAACAGATTCATCATTATTAGCATCTTGAAGCATCACTGCCAGTTTCCATAGGAAGCTGAATTCAAGTGACAGGAATTGATTGAATTAAACTGCAAGGCGGACACTAAAGGCCTATTTAGACTATTCCCTGGAATAAACTATAAACTACTGTAATCTAGACACATTTATAAACTAACACTGTCAGAACAATTAAGACGGACAGGTATGGGGGTTAGGGTGGGAAAAGATGGCGCCGATGTGTGTGGCTAGCCGTCTGCGCTCTGTGTTGTTTGTTGTCTGTCTAAGCACTCTTCTGACTCAAATTGCGTATACACTTATAGTGTATGATCGGCAACAGCTTCTAAATTTAAAGACTGCAGTAGAATGTTTCTTAAACACCGCTTCAGAGGAAACCTATGTAAATCAGGGCTCTAGACTAACTTTTTGCACTGGCTGCACTGGTGTGCCTAACTTTTTTTCTTAGGTGCACCAGCACAAAAGTTAGGTGCACCCAAATTTTCGACCGCATCGCATTTAACACCGCAGTTTTACCAGTTCACTTTTTTTTAAATCGCTGTCCATATAGGCAAAATTGACTTGTAAATGATTAACTAACAATCTGGTCAACATAAAGTTCTTTATTTGAAGCACAATTCTACAAGAAAGGTCACTTACTGAAGAAGTGTTGGTGCTTAAAGTGCTTCAGTGAACTGAAATATAAACTTAAAACATCTCAAGATAAATGGACCAGGGCTTGACATAACCTGGGAGGTTGATGGCTCCATGTCAGAGCATTGCTTATGATTTTTGGACCGATCAGGCCTTAACTTAACATTATTCACAAAACAGTTGTTAATCGTTCTTTTCATCTTCTCTCATCATCCACTCTGTTTAACTGATGGGCCTATAGGCGCCTCCCCTCTCTGTTTAACTGACGGGCCTATAGGCTCCTCCCCTCTCTGTTTAACTGACGGGCCTATAGGCTCCTCCCCTCTCTGTTTAACTGACGGGCCTATAGGCTCCTCCCCTCTCTGTCTGACTGCAGCACATGCATTTTCACACGTACACACCAGAGGTTGCGCTAGACTTTTTTATTGTCTGTCATTTTGACTGACAGGCTCGTAAAAAATCTGTCATAATCTATTATTACCCGTCACTATGGTGCAAGGTGGCGTTAGGTGGTAATTAGTATGTTTGTGACGTCATCACGCTGTTCTTGCGTCTCAAAACTTGTATTTTAATACAACTGAATGCCCAATAAAGCCGTTGTTGTTTATATTCATCTATATATTTAATGTTTTAATGTTTATGTTCATATGTGATTCGATCTGGGAAAACCCAACACATGGTGCAAATTTATATATTACAGTTTTTGATACCATATTCAAGCCCTTTCCAAAACAGTTTTTATTTTGCTCATACCTTGTGTATGTAACAAAAGTTATGGCTGAGGTCGGCTGAAGCGCTAGGATTTACAGGAACGGAATTTGGAGGAAAACGGGTTTAAAGTTAAGTGATGAAAATAAAGCACAACAGTCCAGTATCACAAGTAAAAGTCACTTTAGAGTAGTAAAAGACTTATTCTAATAACAATTTATTAACAAAACATTTCCTAGTGTTGAAGTCTATAAAAATACTGTACAAAACCGTTTGAATAAAACGAAAGTAAGGAAAATGGTGCGGGCACACTTAAAGAACGAGAGCTCCTCCATTATCACTACACAAGGAAACTAGCAAACATTACGGATAACAACTAATAAGCAGTGAAGCAAGTTTTACCTTGTTTATCATGTGCATAGTGTCTGGACTCATGATCATCCCTTGTATGTTTTGTGATCGGATAACTCCCGGTGCTGCAGACGGGGAGCTCTGTCATCTCACAAAAACATTGTATGAAAAAACTTTGCATGCCGTAGTTTACACAGGACTGGCGGGAAATGTGCATTGATGCTCCTTCATTCTTCATGTTATGTGGTTTACTTTGATAGGTGAACTGTCTTTCCCGCGTCCCAGCGCGACATCCGACGGGTTTTTCCAGATCGCATCACATATGTCTAGTCAGTAACAATGACAGGTGAAAACACGCACGTCCCTTCGCGAGCATATCACGCTCTAATGAAGGGAAACGGGGAGTTACAAATTGCCCTCATTGTAATCCGTCAAAATGACGGACGAACGGCCTTCAGATTTTTCCGTCACTGGTAAAAAAGATCTGTCAATGACAGAGAATATTCGGTTAACGCGACCTCTGGTACACACACGTACAGGAAAATCTGGACCACGGCCAATCAGAGAGGGGGTCCGCCCTTCACTATCTCTGATTGGTTTAGATCACGATATGGGCCTAATGTGTGTCTGTTGTTGAATCACAGGGAGACTTTCAGAGTCGCGGAGACTTTTTTCTCCCTCGAACGGCTGGTCGCACCGGTGCGACCTCAGATTTTTCTTAGTCGCACCATTGAGAAATAAGGTCGCACGTGCGACCAAATTGGTCGCACTCTAGAGCCCTGTAAATCGTCTCCCTCCACCTATTCCTACCTGCTTCAGTTGTACGCCTTGGGACTTCTCCCGGAGGAGACGCCGCAGACGGAGAGGAAAGCGGGGAGGAATTGCAGTTAATATAAAACTACATCTGACGCATCTGCCTGCATGATGTCCCTTTGACGCGGTCTTTGAGCCCGTCGGTGGTCGTTTTGCCTCGCAGCGTATGCTGGAGTCTTCTCTGCGGTGTATTCGGCCTGTGATTGCAGGGGTTCTTCAGGTGCCTCCGAGGCCTTGGTCGTCCCTGGTTCGTTTTCGTCGTGGAGGAATAGATCACAGGAATCTTCGTTCTCTAAATCAGGAAACTCAGTCGACTGGTGAGTTAGTGCAAGTTAAGATGGCTCTGATAAACGCTAGATCTGCGGTGAATAAGACATTTTTTCTACATGACTTTTTTACAACAAACGATCGGGATTTTTTATTTGTGACTGAGACCTGATTGTCAGTTGAGGATATAAATCCTTTCTCCGAACTTGTGCCTTCAAACTGCTTATTTTTAAACTGCCCAAGATCTACTGGGAAGGGTGGCGGTGTAGCATGTGTTTTTAAAGGAGAGGTTTCTTTCTACTTTTACACAAATGTAATATAAAACTTAGGGGTCCACAGAATGTGTCTGTGAAGTTTCACCTCAAAATACACCGCAGATCTTTTATGCCCTAATTGCTCAGTTTTGCATGTGAGGAGAAACACGCTGTTTTGGTGTGTGTCTCTTTAAGTGCAAATGAGCTGCTAGCCCTTTTCACAGAAAACTCAGCCAGGGCTGTGAGCCTGTGCTTCCATCGACAAAAGAAGGGTCACATAAAGCGAATGAGAAATGCTGTTTCTTCACTTATAGGAAGCAGTGTGTATGGTCTGTAAACACGCGATGCGTTTGTCTTGAGTTTCCGTCTTTAAACACCAAACACATTGTTTTCTAAAAGCGAACAGACTCCTAACAAAGGCGTCATGTTTTCTACATGCGAAATTACACATGACAAACCGGTCGCGTGTTTACAGACCATACACACTGCTTTCTATAAGTGAAGATACTCGAGACAAA
>NW_026634285.1:20604-52097 GCF_024868665.1 Triplophysa rosa | reverse complement strand
GGTCGTAGTGTCCATAGGAGAGCTGTTGCTAGAGGTAGAGGCAGCTGATTGGGCAGATAGCTGGTCAACTGATCAAAAAATAGGCACATGCATTTTACTATGGCACAGTAATATAGTAATAATTTTACTATAGTTACTAATAGTTTTACTGTTGATTTCCTCTTTTCCTGATCATTTGGAATAAGGATCAAAGAGTAAAAAAAACCATGCAAATAAGTTCAAACATCAATTCAATATCTACTATTTCCTGAATATTATGAAATTCAATTTGGCCGCCCCGGATGACATCATAATATGCTAATTAGATGAGTATATTTACACTCCACATAAACTTTTGGTCATACCCAACATTTTTCTAATTTACAGAAGATCTCTATCTTTAAGTCCTTTCAAGCCACAAGCTTTTGAAATCTTGATGTCAAAATCCAGCATGCTTTCCAAAAAACCCTGGCGCCTAAAGGGTTAATAAAACATGAATAAAGAATTTAAAAAGCACAAATTCAGCAGCAATTTTCACTTTTCACTCAGTACTAACAGTTTTCACAGTTGCAGTCTGGTCTCATATGCTCACAGCAAATCAAACACACACACACACACACACACCAGCGCCTCTTAGCCCCCCTTTTTCTCACTCAATCACATCTTCAGTTTCGCACACACACAAAGTCTCACAGGCTGAGATTTCTCTCTCTCTCTTGCTCCTCGACCACTTATGATAACATCACAATATACAGTAAAATATTTGAATATATTACAACACACACACTTACTACGTGACCTGTTACCTAACAGGATTTATGCTACCTAGCGTCTTCGCGTCTCTGCGCTGCATGTCCCTGTGACGTGACCTGTTCTTCCAAAACAGAACTTACTGCCCTCTTGGCGCGACACACCCCTCTGGTGTGGCACACTAATCTTTAGTGTGACCCGTTACCTAACGGGATTTATACCCTCTTTTGGTATCTTCGCTGCCTTCTTGGCGCGGCACGTTCATGCACTCTCACACTCTTTCACACACATATACACGATACTTTCCTTGAGACCTGGATCCTCAATTTTTTTTATCAAACTAGTGCAATTTTTAACATTAATTTTTGTTCAATTTAGGAGAGGCCTACGAGAACCAACGACATTCAGGGTTTACCTTTCGCAGATCACACAGATTTTATACTATAAAGCAAAAATGCTCACCTGTTCTGGTGTTTGGGCCCTTTTATCTGTGTGATCCATGTCCAGGTCCACCCGTCACAATCATCAGCCTCCTGCCCTCTAGCCTGGATCACGTCGGGGTCACCAATATGTTGTGGCAAAATTGATCGCCCAATGTACAAAGAAATCACGAAGACCAAGGAGCCAGGTTTCAAGAGTTTCAATCTTTATTTGCTCGAGTAAGCAAAGTGAGACACACAGAGTTCATCTGAAGATGTCCAACGAATACATATCTGACTCCATCTTTTATACAGTAACCTAAAGTTGTTTTTCACAGTGTTAACCAATAATGTTTCGCCTGACATCACCTTCTACCAATCAGGTTTCACATGATATCACCTTTTTTGTTAGTCCATCCTCTTTCTGAGTCGCCACCATTATATTTTACTCATGTCTTAACCTGCCACAGGTATATGTCGGGTTTACTATGCTAGGACATAACCGTGACGAAACCCTTTTGAAGTTATTAAAAGAAAAGTATACTTTTTTTTTAGCAGGCAAATTTATATCATATTGTTATTTACTAAAAGCTTCCTTACTTATACATTTCCTTTTAGCAGGCAAATGTATATCATATTTGTCATTTACTAAAATCTTTCTTGCTTAATGTAGTTTTTATTACAATGAGCTCATGATTAAATGGATACTGTGCAACCCAAATAGATTACTGTTCTAACAAGCTAATACTGAACACATCAGTGTTTGTGACTTTGTGCAATAAAGTATAATAACGCACAGACGACTGTCTACTTTGTGTTGAAAAACATATACTTGAACTATGCTTGAACCAACTAATGTCTGCAAAGTGTATGTGCTGTATGTGTCTACAAAGAGTATGTGTATTTGTAATTTTAAGCAGATGCCTAATGGTGCTGCTTGGTGCTCAAGGTGGGGCCCATAACCTTTGACCCATGAGGCTCATAGCCTTTGCTATATCGGAGAAGTGTATGAATCCTATAACTGACTTAAATGTATTATTTCATATAAGAAACTCAATACTATAATGGAAAAACCACCATATGATCTTCCCAGATTACCTGGAGGACTGCTCTGGAAAAGAGGAGGACTGAAATATCTTTGTGTCTATTTAGGTAATGAAGAATTTTTAAAGAAAAACTGGGTAGATTTACTGGAGAAAGTAAAGGACGTTTGGAAAAATGGAAATGGTTACTCCTACGAGTGTCTTATAGAGGACGTATACTCATCATTGACAATCTTGTGGCATCTTCAATATGGCACAGACTTGCTTGTGTGGATCCGCAAAATAGACTTCTTGTTAAAATTCATAAATAACTGGTGGATTTTTTTGGGGACAATTATCATTGGACAATAAATACAAAGATGAGCCACTTATCAATTGCAGTTTGTTCAGAAACTTTTGATGGGACCTTATTCATCTGTGTGGAGACCACTAGCATTAAGTATTTTAAAGGAGGTTTCTTGCTACTTTTACACAAATGTAATATAAATCTCAGGGGTCCACAGAATGTGTCTGTGAAGTTTCACCTCAAAATACACCACAGATCTTTTATTATGCCATGCCCTAATTGCCCAGTTTTGCATGTGAGGAGAAACACGCTGTTTTGGTGTGTGTCTCTTTAAGTGCAATTGAGCTGCTAGTCTCCGCCCCCTTTTCACAGAAAACTCAGCCAGGGCTTAGAGCCTGTGCTTCCATCGACAAAAGAAGGGTCACATAAAGCGAATGAGAAACGCTGTTTCCGTCTTTAAACACCAAACATTGTTTTCTATAAGCGAACAGACTCCTAACAAAGGCGTCATGTTTTCTACATGCGAAATTACACATGACAAACCGGTCGCGTGTTTACAGACCATACACACTGCTTTCTATAAGTGAAGATACTCGAGACAAACGCATCGCGTGTTTACAGACCATACACACTGCTTTCTATAAGTGAAGATACTCGAGACAAACGCATCGCGTGTTTACAGACCATACACACTGCTTTCTATAAGTGAAGATACTCAAGACAAACGCATCGTGTTTTCTCTAAGTGAAAGTAACGTTACACAGGACAATCCTGTTGCGTGTTCACAAGCCATACACATTGCTTTCTATGAGTGAATGGACAAACGTTTCACAATGACGTTTTACCTACTTTTAAGGTGCCACAGGTCGCTGAGGTCTTTCTTAAAAAATAACGGTACTTACAATGTCTTTATTTGCAACTTTGCCTTGTTCAGTCTGGTGGATTTCCATTGAAAACAAAATAAATCCATTGCTCTCCTGTCAGGCTGGGAACAGTGTTCTGTGCTGCTCTGTGCGGCCAACAACAGAACACTTAGCATGCTTTTCTCTGCTTTGCTTACTTTTGCCATGGTGTCGGAACTAATTTACATGTCGCTTGCGAAAACAAAAATGGCGACAGCGCCATGGGTGGACACGTTCAGAAAAGGGGACGGTAATATTATAATAAGAACGACTACCTACGTCAGAAAGCGAGCGAAATCTGAATGGCTCGTTTTCTCACAGGCTTGCAGAGATAGGCTTGCTCACGTAAACAAAGTTACTGGATTGCACCAGACACCCGATTATAGTACTTAAACATTGATAAAGTCAGATTTTCATGAAATGTCCCCTTTAAAGAAAGTTGGTGGTATGAGACTAGATTTACCTTTTTTTAATGGATCATAAAAGATTGAATTTTTATGGAATTTCTTCTTTTTACCAATGTTTATTCAAACTTTGGGGTCTGTTTAAACAAAAGAGGATGGATTCAACCATGTCACTTCACTGGTTGCTAGAAAAACCAATTGTGTTTGGAGCTCGATTTGATGTTTCTGGTGAAGATATTCTGGAGTTGAAAGATGTATAATGTGCAAAGAAGCTTTTTAAATTGAAAGATATTATTACGGAAGCAGGATGTGATTTACAGAATGCTGAAAATGTTGCCACTCTTTTAGGGGTTAAAGCCACAATATGGAAGAATTTTGTTATGAAATATCCAAAAATCACTTGCACAGTGTGATATATTTTATGCAGTTGTGTAGTTACATTAACATTTTTTGAAAAAACAAAACAAATGAAGACTTGGAAAAATGTGCCATAAGTGTTTATTAAACAATGACTGAACATTACAATGATTTATTTATCCTCTAATCATAACTGTAGAGGTGTAAGATGGGTCCCACCTCCCAACTCCCTTTTATAAAACAATTGCACCAGCTGGACCTTGACAAAGATCACATTTATTATTTTTTCTTAAATTATCTATGATACTACCTACTTACCTCGTAGATTAGGTCATTTTAAAGTGCAAAGAACAGTAAAGTCAGTTTGAAACAGGAACTTCCAGTGTAGTGTTTTCAATTTCCACAACAAGGAAAAAAATATTAAACCATGTAATAACATAAAAATCAAGTTTTGAGTTTAGTTTGTCAACTTTTAACAATTCACAATCAGTCAGGTTTTGAGGATTATGAGTCACTCACTCAATTCAGTTGTCCTATTTTAAGGCTCATCCTGTTTTCTTTTGCCTCCAATCACAAGCTGTTGCTTTGTGCTTTCTTGAAAACAAAAACAATGAAAATAGCAGCATACTTATTGCAGCTGGACCTAGAGCTGAATGAGTATGTTCACTCACTCACTCACTCACTCACTCACTCACTCACTCACTCACTCACTCACTCATGACACAGGTTTTTTTTAGGCAAATGAGCATATCAACATTTTCTGGTAAAAGCTGGGATCTCTTTTTTGTCTGTCTTTCCTCCTTTCTCCTTTAGGTTCCACAATTTGTAAATCTGTTTCTTTTTCTTTGCCACTAGCGGCATCCGCCATTTTCGCTCAACTTGATCTGCAGCGGCAGCAGAGCGCAGTGCCGCATGGGTTGATGGGAATTGTAGTTCCCGCTTCCCTCAACTCGCCCCATTCGGCTGAAAAAAAATACACTTTGCCTGGAAGATCTATCGTCATGCGACCATGATGATATCGAAAAAAAATGTTGTCTCGATACTTCGATATTTACAATACCGTTACATCCCTAGTTTTTATGGATCACGATTACTCTTTGGCGAGTAAAGGAAACCCAAAAAAGTGTAAACGTAGGCCAAATGAGGCAAGCAGGCTTATGGACAAATGAAGAAATAAAACAAGGATTAATATATGTTTTTAATATTAATAAAAGCGTTTTCTAAATGGAGAGAGCTTCGCGACCAACTTGGACTCAACACTCCGCTCTTGCCTGTGTTTTAATAGACAGGTAAGCACATTTTTTTTATTGTACACGAAATACTCATGCACAGATTATTTAAATAGTTATGAATGCAGTTATCCTATGAAATACAGTATATGTCGCACAAAAATATGTAGCCAATAACGTTACTTAAATACTGTGGTTCGTTCCAATTTACTTTTTAAACGACGACTGTATGACTGTTTTAAACACGTAAAACTGTGTAGCATTACACTACCAAACCAATTTACAAAGTCCAATATCAGTCGCAGGCTAACGTAGCAAGCTAACGTAGCAAGCTAATTCATTACGATGATATAAAATAAAATTAATGAATTACCTCTTCCTTGAACATGATGGGCGATCTCCATACGCCTCTGGATGGTGAAAACGACATGTCCCATAATTCCACTCTCCTACCTAACGTCATTTAGCTTTGCCTTTTGTTGTTGTTTCGAAAGTGTGCCATCTAGCGGTCCAAATATTCCATATTGTGGCTTTAAATAAATTCAGATTTGCAAAGAAATTTCTTGATAAATTAACTTCGTTTCTAGCCTATGAAGAGAAAACACTTTTAGAAGAGTTCAGTAAGGGGTTTTTATTCCCTGATGCCACAGATTTTTTTCCAGATATTGAAATTACTCCCACTTTGGATAGGTCTTGTTATACTAGTCTTTTGTTAAAATTGGGAGATAATGAATGTATAGACTTCTGTGAAGTAAAAGGGACGGTTTTATATAATTGTATTCTGAAAATAATTCATCAGCGTAATGTATGTATTAAAACAGATATAGTATGGAAGGATGAGTTAGAAGTTGATTCTGAGACTAAACCTGTTTGGAGAGCACTGTATAAACCACGATTCACTAAAATAATTGGGGATCTGCAATGGAGAATCCTACATGGAGCTGTTGCTGTGAATGCTTTCATTTCCATTTTAAATCCTGCAGTAAGTGACAGATGTCCGTTTTGTTTGGAGCGAGAGACCATTTTTCATTGTTTTATATATTGTTGTCTGCTTTATCCTCTTTTTGATCTGTTGAGTGTTTTATTTTTTTATATTTTTTTCCAAAAATGATTTTGTGTTTGTTTTTTTCTACAGAAATTGAAATGTCATTTGATCAATTTTATTATAGGACAAGCAAAATATGCTGTTTATATCACAAGAAATAACGTAGAAGGAAATGTGAACAAGACGTTGTATTAATTTTTAAAAACATTGTAATATCAAGAATTCTTATTGATTTTAATTTCTATAAGTTAATGAGCAATATGAATGTTTTTGAATCTGAATGGTGCTGTGAAAATGCATTGTGCTCTATTGTTGATGAAAAACTTGTTTTTGCAAAAGAGCTGTTGTAAATTATTTTCTTTCCCACAAAGGACTTTAGATGCATCTGCACGGCAACTCCAACGTGTTGATGACAGATATTTCAATGAAATGTTTAGCTTGATGTTTGCATTATTGAAAAATATGTTCCATCTATGAGTGGAACCTGCACAAAAGGCATATAAGGACTGCATGAGGTCAAAGAACTGACTTGTATCCTGACAGCTGCCTTCTATACTGTTGACACCCACCAAATTGAGAGAATGTGCAGCACAGGGTATGTAATGGATTAATGGATTTTTGTTTTTTAAGTGAGCCTTCAGCCCGTTATAACACCCTGACATATTGCTGGCATTATGATATCCTTCGCCTCTGCAGTTTGCTATATCTAAGCTCAAACTGTCAAACAAAGCCATTACAGTGTTAGCCAGACTCTCCCCTGTGTGACTCTCAATTGGTTCCCTTCTTTACTTGCAAATCTAAAAATGAATGTCAGCTGGTCAGTATGTGAAAGGTCAGGAGTAGAGTCTACTATTACAGAAAAATATTTAGCCTGTTGTATCTCTGCAGCTATGGTAGCTTTTACTTTGTCGCCCATTTGCTTTATCAAATCCTCGCAAATATTTGATGAAAGATAGGATGAGCTGCCCCTACCCTTCTATCCATACTTATTAATGTGCTCAGCGAGAATTGGATAAAACTGATAGATGACCTCCAGAATGCCAAGAAAGTTACCATTGTGTGGTGACCCAAGTACTTCATCATCGCCACGGAAAGGTAGCCCTCTTTCACTTAAAAATTAAATGACAGCCATAACCCGCTTGAGCACCTCCCGCCAGTACTGTTTCTCTCCCTCCAAATGTTGCACTAGTTCAGCATTCACAGTCCCGCTCCCAGTGACAGATTAGCGCCGAAGAAGTGTTAACATGCAGTTAAAGTGTTCTGTGCTTTTCTCATGCTCCCTCACACGTTCGGGGTGTTTCCAGTCAGAAAAACCACTAACAAATTGATTTTTCTTAGTTGAAAAAAGTGAAAAGTGAAGTGACGTGTGGCCAAGTATGGTGTTCCATACTCTGAATTTGTGCTCTGCATTTAACCCATCCAAGTGCACACACACAGCAGTGAGTAACACATACACAGACCTTGAACATACACCCAGAGCAGTGAGCAGCCAGTGCTTAGGTGCCTGGGGAGCAGTTGGGGGGTTGGTGCCTTGCTGTGGCACCTCAGCTGTGGTATTGAAGGTGGAATAGAGCACTAATCATTCACTCCTCCCACCTACGATCCCTACTGGCCCAGCAACATTTGGGTTACAAGTCCGAGTCTCTAACCATGAGGCCACGACTGCCCCACAAAAAGCATACAGGCAAAGAAAAAAATATTACCTGTGGATGGCAAATAGATGATCCAGTCTCTGGAAACTTTTTCCCCATTCAGGAGTTGACAACTAAGCAGATCATTAGTGAGGGAGTGCACCCTACCACCCAAACCCCTACCACGGATTGAGCCGCTAACACTAGCTTGCTTTGGTCCCTGACCCTGGTTAGCTTGCTTGTCATCTTCTACAACTTCTTAACACCGATTCTCCTCCTGGCTCAGTTTGAAGAACGATTGAATAGACGGCACATTTCTCAATAAAGATGCCTCCCTTTCCTCCTTTTCTCTCTTTCGTTTGCATTTACTACAGCCACTTCACTCACTCATCTTGAACTACGACTACTCCAACAGTCCGCTTGATTCTATGCTGGGTTATGCGATGGCGTTGTTAAGAGAACTCTTGACCAATTATATCATTATGGTTAGATAAAAAAAGTATTCAAAATTAGTGTATTGGGCACGTTTATTCGTCAAAGTACTGCTAAATGAACAAAAGTGCAATAACATTTGGTTTCATTTAACACATTAAAGTGTATTTAAAGCACATCAGGGCCTAATGGTTAGCGAGTCAGACTCATGACCAGAAGGTTGCCGGTTCGAATCCCAGGGCCAGTGTAACGACTGAGGTGCCTTTGAGCAAGGCACCTTTCCCCCACTTGCTCCCCGGGTGCTGCAGTGATAGCTGCCCACTGCTCTGGGTGTACGTGTGTTCACGACTTGCTGTGCGTGTGTTCACTACTCCTGGATGGGTTAAAAGCAGAGGTCACATTTCGGGTATGGGTCACCATATCTGACTAATAGGTCACTTTCACTTATCTTTAACATCTTATTTGTTGTACTTAAAAACTGTGTTAATGCACAATAAAATAATTGGCTGCGTTAAATTATTAATGCGTTAACGCAATAATAACGTGTTAACTTGCCCAGCCCTAAAATATACATAAACTCTTTGTAATGCAAATCAAAATGATAAAACTGACACAACTTCACATCTGCTAGACATACTGTACTGTACTAGTTATTTTCATATTTTCCACAGCAGCATCCCAACATTCCATTAAAAAAAAGTCTCTGTGCCTTTGCTTATTTCCAGTTTGCGAAAGCTATATTTGAACTTGTTGCTCTTGTCATCACTCTCTGACTCCTATGCGTTGGTGTGTGCGACCGTGCTTGTGTGTGAAAATTTAGGGGCACATCTTAAATCAGTCTGCAATGTAATTATTTACATTTCCCCCAAAATAACTGTATTGCTGACCAATACTTTTATAATAAATGAACTAAGGGCTCTAGAATAACAATCATGCAGTGGTTAAATGCATAAATGTGATCAATAAAGAAGACAATACAAAAATAATAAAAAACAATAATATCATAATACATTATTAAACCAAATATTTCAATTTCTTTTGTTATATTTATGGGCTTTTTGACTTTATTGTGATAGGACAGTGGAGAGGCGATAGGAAATGTTGGGTAAAGGACAGGGGAGCAGGATCAGCAAAGGACCACACGAGACAGGAATCGAACTCGGGTCGCCGCAAAGCGTACTAGCGCTATATGTCTAACCACCAGGCTATTGGCACCGACTCAATTTCTTTATCTTCAAACTAACTTTATGTTGTTGATTATATAAACATCACCATTAACATCCGTTTAGTAATTTTTTTTATTCTCTTTATTTAAGCCACAATAACTTAAAATTCCATGTAATTCCATATCTTATAAATCAGTTTTAAATTATTTTTATGAACTCTCATATTGAACACTGGCAAGTTGGAACGTTTTGTTTCATTTAATGATTTAATCCATAGACACATCTGTTTATCCATCAATTATAAAGGATACAGTATAAAGGGCGATCATTTTATTGCGTCTGCAATTATCTTAACATATTGATGGCAGGTGATATAATTTCATATGTGGCAATAAAAGAAAGTACATAATATACATGAATATACAACTGTATACTAATATTAATTAATAATATAATGTGTATGGAAATTTAGAGACGGTTCAGGGGAAAAAGGAGAGACATAATCGCTTGCATGCTGTAACATTAATGTAATTATTAAATAAAATAAAACGTGTATAGGTATCTTAAAGTTTTGCAGTTGCATCAATACGACCTTGTAAAATAATTGGCAGAAACAATGGTCACAAAATGCGACCATTTGGTTTTTGAGTTTAATAAACATGCAACTTTGGAATTGTCTTATTTAATGTAGTTTTTATTATGTGACCAGTTTGTATTACAGTACTTTTGACATAGTTTGAGTCATTGCATCAACAAATTACAAACAGTGTTTGATTTAAAACACATGGCTGTGTGTCAACACTGATTGCAATGCTTTTGATCCATTTTTTTGCAGGCCCATCAGAGGGACATTTCCCAACTTCCCTCACACATGGTAAGAATACATTTCTTTTGGTAATTGTGACAGGGATTATATTTTACTTAATGTTTTTTTTTTATTATTATTAAAGGTCAGAGAATGCAATCGCCCGATTCAAAACAAATAATTAAAGGCAAGAAATTAAGGATTTTAATCTGCTTTGTGTTTCTCAACTTCTGTTTTTACGCTTCAATTCCGGATTGTTTTAAATGTCTCCCTATGACACTGCGCAAATTATGGGACTAACAAAAACTGCATTTTTTTTTTAGTTTTCTGATTAGATTTTTCTCCTCTGTCTTGTCAGTGTATGGCGCGCGTTCACGAGAGCACTTCTTCGTCTTCTTGGACGAGGGCACTTCAAAAGTAGACAGGTTTGTGCACTGAACGCTGCATAGGGTTGCCTCATTGGATGCCAGCGCTCTGACTCACAATGCGGAAAGGCAACTCTGTGTTTAGATGCAGAAGACGAAGAAGTGCTCTTGTGAATGCGCACCATACACTGACAAGACAGAGGAGAAAATATCGATTAAAGTCGGTATATTGGTTTGCTTTTCGCACAAAAAGCATTCTCGTCACTTCAAAAAAATTCAACTGAGCCACTATGCGCATGGACCAATTTAACTATGTCTTTAGTACTTTTCTGGACCTTGGCAAAAACTGACACCATGATGTTTATGAGGAGGCCTGGAAATCTCTCGGATGTCACCTAAATATCTCTATTTGTGCTCCGAAGATGCCGGAAGTTCTCTAAACATGTTTAACATCATGTGGGTGAGAAAAAAATCACAAAAAGTTGATTCCCTTTCTGTCGGTCTCTCGACGTTGTGTCGAACCGACAGATTGGGGTTTGTCTTGAGAACCTATCATCTGAACTGAGGTTACATCCGTAACCAAGACGATATCATTACCCGTAACAGACCTGTATGAGGATCAAACTAATGCAATAGCTGACTATTTCTGGATTTGTGGAAAGAGAAAGCTATTACCTTCCTTACCCCCCGGATGGAGAGGAAAATGTACTAGAGTACGATTAATACATGAAATCAAAATAATAGAATGGGATTCAGAATCCACAAGGGAAAATAATAAAACAATCAATCACGGAGCTAAGAGAAGTTATATACCACATCCTAAAGTATATATAGACTCCATAGGTCAGCCCAGAGGTATACCATGTCAGTTCAAAGCACGGGATGAAGTTAAATCAGGTTTTGAATCAATTTTTATTTGGATTTCACAAAATAAAAATACAGAATGGATAAATTATATATAGTACAATCAACAAAGATTAATTAATTATACCAATGAAGCTTTAATTTATTTAGGAGAACAAATAAATGCAACCAGTAAAATGACATGGCAAAATAGACTAGTCCTTAATTAGATTTTAGACTTAAGCCATAACCAACCTCAAAGAATTACAACTAGAATTGGCAACTAATGCTGGAAGAGACGAAAAAATATGGGATTGGTTTAATTTAAAGTTAGGATGATGGGGAGCATGATTAGCCAAATTAGGAATACTTTTGGGAGTGACAATTGGCATTGGAGGATTATTATTTTGCTGTGCATTACCTTTATTAAAATCCATAATTATCAAAGCCACTGTTAAACAAATGGAAATGTTAAGGTATTATGATGATGAGCAAAGAAATCTGACTCAATAAGAATGTTATCAAGATTTGCTTTACAAAACAGTATTGAAGTTGTAAAGGGCAGATGAAATTTCAAATACCTCCAATGAATGTTTGGAATGAATGCTTAACACTTGAATTAGTATATTAATCTTCACATTAGATATAATCTAATTATATTAGATATAATCTTCACATTATGCATATTTTGTTTTGTTTTCATATAATGCATATTTTGTTTACAATGCATATTTTATTTGTTTTCAAATTATGTATATTTTATTTTTACAATATTTTATTATCTTCATATTACTTAGTATTCATTCTAACTCTTATTTTTTGTTTATATTTACTCTCATTTCATTTATTTTGTTTTTACTCATCTTTTATTTTTTTCATTGTTATACAGTATACTGTATATTCTACATAACTGTGACAACCACAGGCAAGCGCAGAACCAATTGCACGCACATGCTTTGAACAAGTTTATTCTTAACTATAATCTTTTGTTGTTATCAGGATCTTTTACTTTCTCCTAGTCAATGGTGGAAAAAGAGGTTTGGTTCTGATACACTTCAGAGAAATGTTACATAAATGGTTATTGGTAATGAGAAATTGTGACTANAACAGAGACTTTTGCCAAATTGGGAAAATAAATAAGACCATATTATCCAGCTGAATGTTGAGGCTTCTTAAGCAAGTCTAGACTGAAGCATTTCTTCAACTATAGACCACAGATGAGAACTAATTGTAGTAAAAAAATAACCAAGAACATGAGCGCTTTGTCAAATCCACAAGGGTTATCAATATGTGACAGAAAAGGAAAATGTAGTGTTATTTGAAATTTAAATATAATGTTACATGGAATGTTGGGGCTTCTATTAGAGCTCCACCCCCTCGGGCATCAGGAATGAGAAAAGGATAAAAAATAAGTCCAGCTGAAACTTGTGAAAATCAAACTATATCTTTACCCGAAACAGACCTGTTTTAAGAATCAAACTATAACATATTGGATTTATGGAAAAAGGAAACTTTTACCTTCCTTACCTCTCGGATGGAGAGGAAAATGTACTAGAGTACGATTAATAGAAGAAATCAATATAATAGAATGGAATTCAGAATCCTCAGTGGAAAACATAACAAAACTAAGCACGGAGGTAGGAGAAGTTATATACCAGATCCTAAAGTATATATAGACTCCATAGGTCAGCCCAGAGGTATACCAGATCAGTTCAAAGCATGGGATGAAGTTAAATCAGGTTTTGAATCAATTTTTATTTGGATTTCACAAAATAAAAATACAGAATGGATAAATTATACAGTATATAGTAGATTAATTAATTAAGATTAACAAAAAATCAACAAAGATTAATTAATTATACAAATGAAGCTTTAATTTATTTAGGAGAACAAATAAATGCAACCAGTAAAATGACATGGCAAAATAGACTAGTCCTTAATTAGATGTTAGACTTAAGCCATAACCAACCTCAAAGAATTACAACTAGAATTGGCAACTAATGCTGGAAGAGACGAAAAAATATGGTATTGGTTTAATTTAAAGTTAGGATGATGGGGAGCATGATTAGCCAAATTAGGAATACTTTTGGGAGTGACAATTGGCATTGGAGGATTATTATTTTGCTGTGCATTACCTTTATTAAAATCCATAATTATCAAAGCCACTGTTAAACAAATGGAAATGTTAAGGTATTATGATGACGAGCAAAGAAATCTGACTCAATAAGAATGTTATCAAGATTTGCTTTACAAAACAGTATTGAAGTTGTAAAGGGCAGATGAAATTTCAAATACCTCCAATGAATGTTTGGAATGAATGCTTAACACTTGAATTAGTATATTAATCTTCACATTAGATATAATCTAATTATATTAGATATAATCTTCACATTATGCATATTTTGTTTTGTTTTCATATAATGCATATTTTGTTTACAATGCATATTTTATTTGTTTTCAAATTATGTATATTTTATTTTTACAATATTTTATTATCTTCATATTACTTAGTATTCATTCTAACTCTTATTATTTGTTTATATTTACTCTCATTTCATTTATTTTGTTTTTACTCTTCTTTTATTTCATTGTTATATACTGTATATTCTACATAACTGTGACAACCACAGGCAAGTGCAGAACCAATTGCACGCACATGCTTTGAACAAGTTTATTCTTAACTATAATCTTTTGTTGTTATCAGGATCTTTTACTTTCTCCTAGTCAATGGTGGAAAAAGAGGTTTGGTTCTGATACACTTCAGAGAAATGTTACATAAATGGTTATTGGTAATGAGAAATTGTGACAAGTTAGTCATTAGATGGTTAATCAAGAAAACCGAGTTATGAAGCAATTCTCTGAATAAAACCAGTCAAATGAGTCGTAACCGTCTCAAAGGGGGAAATGTTGAAGATTTTATTGACCAAAATATACAGGAATCATGTACACATTACTTTACTATTATAAGTCTATCTCTACATAACGTCTGGCCTTTGTTAGTTCATCTCTAGTCGTAAATACCAGAGTCCTTTGTTAGTTCATCTCTAGTCGTAAATACCAGAGTCAGAGTGTTATTAACCCCCCTCCCCAGCTAGGAATGCTGAGGTCAGACATCTGTTTCAAGTTATACTGGTAACCCCCAATAACTTAGGTGTGTATGTGTGTGTGTGAGAACCACTATAAAGGTTTTCCCCCAACCACTGTTGTTCAGTTGTTCTGCAGGCAACTCGGCTTTGTATCTTTGATATTAAAGTCTTCCTTTGGCAATGGAACTCACAGCTTTGAGAGTGATTCTTCACAGCAAAAATAATCACAACAGTACTCAAGATTAATATGAGATTTGCAGAAACTGCGTGTGTTGCCCCATCTTTAAATGAATGGCTGTTTTCTCACGAAAGCAATTCATTCAATTTATTCATTTATTCATGTAAATGTAATGAGCATAATGTATGCGGCTGTGCACCCAACTATAGGCGCATATTACTAACGCGCTCTTAACAAAAAATATTGCGCCGTTGACTTTAGACCAGGTTTTAGTTGGTTAATGGCGCAGTCTATTTCAGTTGACTCAAATTAGCAACGCACCCACAATGCGCCTGAACACACCTCGCTTCCAGACCAGCACGCCCATGGGCGCACATATGGGCCCAAATGCATTTGCTATTTAAACAATGTGGCGCAGGACGTGAAAATGAAAACTGCGTCATAAAATTTTTGATTATTTTGTTATCGGATGGTAAGACTTGATGTTTTATTTTTTTCAGGATTTTTGAGTGTCATGTGTTGTGTGAAAGTTTGCACTCACTTTTGCACCACTATGTATGAGTGTGTTTGATCGGTGAGTTCCCTGTCTGATGAAGTAAGCTGGAGTCTCATTCAGGTGGAGCAGGAGTCTCTCTGACCAAGCAAACACAAATTTATTTCCAAATGGAATGGTTTATGTTAATTGTATAGCAGTATATGCTTTGAACTTGTCTTGAATTACTTACTGTGCTGGTCACAGGTGGTGTCTGGACCCATTTTGAGAGCCCGGTTTGAAGAATTGGTACAAGGCAAACAAAGAGGCCTGCGTAAAACAATGTAAATGTAATGTGCTTGTAATACAGCTCAATAAAATGGAAGGAAGGAGGCGGGAACCGGCGAACAATCAAACATTTTAATTCAAAATAAATAAACAATAAACAGCAATAAAACAGGCCGGCAGCCCCTCATGGACGACTGCCGGTGTTGTGCCGAGAAATGCACCCCTACCAGATTATGCACCTCCTTCAATAACACGTTGTCCGATTGGCTAATTCTAACCCCTCCCCACACCTAACCCTAATCCTAACCCCTCCCCTAACACTTAATCCTCACCCTAACCATTGTGAGGAGGGTGGGTGCATAATCTGGCAGGGGTGCATTTCTCGGCATTACACCGGCCACACAAACATAAACACAAAAGTAACAAGCCAGCAGCACCTCGCGGATGACTGCTGGCAACACGAACATAAACAAACTTAAACAAAACTTAACTAATGTCCGGGCCCTGTTCTCTCTCGCCGTATTCTCCTGCCGTTCGTCCTTTTATGCTTCCGCTCTCCTCCATAAGAGATACGAGGCCAGAATGACGCCCAGCTGACACTCATTATCAATCGCGTCCCAAGCGAGCGAAATCTGAATGGCTCGTTTTCTCACAGGCTTGCAGAGATAGGCTTGCTCACGTAAACAAAGTTACTGGATTGCACCAGACACCCGATTATAGTACTTAAACATTGATAAAGTCAGATTTTCATGAAATGTCCCCTTTAAAGAAAGTTGGTGGTATGAGACTAGATTTACCTTTTTTTAATGGATCATAAAAGATTGAATTTTTATGGAATTTCTTCTTTTTACCAATGTTTATTCAAACTTTGGGGTCTGTTTAAACAAAAGAGGATGGATTCAACCATGTCACTTCACTGGTTGCTAGAAAAACCAATTGTGTTTGGAGCTCGATTTGATGTTTCTGGTGAAGATATTCTGGAGTTGAAAGATGTATAATGTGCAAAGAAGCTTTTTAAATTGAAAGATATTATTACGGAAGCAGGATGTGATTTACAGAATGCTGAAAATGTTGCCACTCTTTTAGGGGTTAAAGCCACAATATGGAAGAATTTTGTTATGAAATATCCAAAAATCACTTGCACAGTGTGACTATACACTCACCTAAAGGATTATTAGGAACACCATACTAATACGGTGTTTGACCCCCTTTCGCCTTCAGAACTGCCTTAATTCTACGTGGCATTGATTCAACAAGGTGCTGAAAGCATTCTTTAGAAATGTTGGCCCATATTGATAGGATAGCATCTTGCAGTTGATGGAGATTTGTGGGATGCACATCCAGGGCACGAAGCTCCCGTTCCACCACATCCCAAAGATGTTCTATCGGGTTGAGATCTGGTGACTGTGGGGGCCATTCTAGTACAGTGAACTCATTGTCATGTTCAAGAAACCAATTTGAAATGATTCGAGCTTTGTGACATGGTGCATTATCCTGCTGGAAGTAGCCATTAGAGGATGGGTACATGGTGGTCATAAAGGGATGGACATGGTCAGAAACAATGCTCAGGTAGGCCGTGGCATTTAAACGATGCCCAATTGGCACTAAGGGGCCTAAAGTGTGCCAAGAAAACATCCCCCACACCATTACACCACCACCACCAGCCTGCACAGTGGTAACAAGGCATGATGGATCCATGTTCTCATTCTGTTTACGCCAAATTCTGACTCTACCATTTGAATGTCTCAACAGAAATCGAGACTCATCAGACCAGGCAACATTTTTCCAGTCTTCAACTGTCCAATTTTGGTGAGCTCGTGCAAATTGTAGCCTCTTTTTCCTATTTGTAGTGGAGATGAGTGGTACCCGGTGGGGTCTTCTGCTGTTGTAGCCCATCTGCCTCAAGGTTGTGCGTGTTGTGGCTTCACAAATGCTTTGCTGCATACCTCGGTTGTAACGAGTGGTTATTTCAGTCAAAGTTGCTCTTCTATCAGCTTGAATCAGTCGGCCCATTCTCCTCTGACCTCTAGCATCAACAAGGCATTTTCGCCCACAGGACTGCCGCATACTGGATGTTTTTCCCTTTTCACACCATTCTTTGTAAACCCTAGAAATGGTTGTGCGTGAAAATCCCAGTAACTGAGCAGATTGTGAAATACTCAGACCGGCCCGTCTGGCACCAACAACCATGCCACGCTCAAAATTGCTTAAATCACCTTTCTTTCCCATTCTGACATTCAGTTTGGAGTTCAGGAGATTGTCTTGACCAGGACCACACCCCTAAATGCATTGAAGCAACTGCCATGTGATTGGTTGATTAGATAATTGCATTAATGAGAAATTGAACAGGTGTTCCTAATAATCCTTTAGGTGAGTGTATATTCATGTCTGTGTGAAATAATGAATGAATATAATTATACAGCGTTTCACTTTTTTGAAATGAATTATGAAATTACAATAATTTTTGATGATCATACCTCTAATTATATGACCATGCACCTGTATAAAAAAGGACCATGGTGACAAAGATCACATTTATTATTTTTTCTTAAATTATCTATGATACTACCTACTTACCTCGTAGATTAGGTCATTTTAAAGTGCAAAGAACAGTAAAGTCAGTTTGAAACAGGAACTTCCAGTGTAGTGTTTTCAATTTCCACAACAAGGAAAAAAATATTAAACCATGTAATAACATAAAAATCAAGTTTTGAGTTTAGTTTGTCAACTTTTAACAATTCACAATCAGTCAGGTTTTGAGGATTATGAGTCACTCACTCAATTCAGTTGTCCTATTTTAAGGCTCATCCTGTTTTCTTTTGCCTCCAATCACAAGCTGTTGCTTTGTGCTTTCTTGAAAACAAAAACAATGAAAATAGCAGCATACTTATTGCAGCTGGACCTAGAGCTGAATGAGTATGTTCACTCACTCACTCACTCACTCACTCACTCACTCACTCACTCACTCACTCACTCATGACACAGGTTTTTTTTAGGCAAATGAGCATATCAACATTTTCTGGTAAAAGCTGGGATCTCTTTTTTGTCTGTCTTTCCTCCTTTCTCCTTTAGGTTCCACAATTTGTAAATCTGTTTCTTTTTCTTTGCCACTAGCGGCATCCGCCATTTTCGCTCAACTTGATCTGCAGCGGCAGCAGAGCGCAGTGCCGCATGGGTTGATGGGAATTGTAGTTCCCGCTTCCCTCAACTCGCCCCATTCGGCTGAAAAAAAATACACTTTGCCTGGAAGATCTATCGTCATGCGACCATGATGATATCGAAAAAAAATGTTGTCTCGATACTTCGATATTTACAATACCGTTACATCCCTAGTTTTTATGGATCACGATTACTCTTTGGCGAGTAAAGGAAACCCAAAAAAGTGTAAACGTAGGCCAAATGAGGCAAGCAGGCTTATGGACAAATGAAGAAATAAAACAAGGATTAATATATGTTTTTAATATTAATAAAAGCGTTTTCTAAATGGAGAGAGCTTCGCGACCAACTTGGACTCAACACTCCGCTCTTGCCTGTGTTTTAATAGACAGGTAAGCACATTTTTTTTATTGTACACGAAATACTCATGCACAGATTATTTAAATAGTTATGAATGCAGTTATCCTATGAAATACAGTATATGTCGCACAAAAATATGTAGCCAATAACGTTACTTAAATACTGTGGTTCGTTCCAATTTACTTTTTAAACGACGACTGTATGACTGTTTTAAACACGTAAAACTGTGTAGCATTACACTACCAAACCAATTTACAAAGTCCAATATCAGTCGCAGGCTAACGTAGCAAGCTAACGTAGCAAGCTAATTCATTACGATGATATAAAATAAAATTAATGAATTACCTCTTCCTTGAACATGATGGGCGATCTCCATACGCCTCTGGATGGTGAAAACGACATGTCCCATAATTCCACTCTCCTACCTAACGTCATTTAGCTTTGCCTTTTGTTGTTGTTTCGAAAGTGTGCCATCTAGCGGTCCAAATATTCCATATTGTGGCTTTAAATAAATTCAGATTTGCAAAGAAATTTCTTGATAAATTAACTTCGTTTCTAGCCTATGAAGAGAAAACACTTTTAGAAGAGTTCAGTAAGGGGTTTTTATTCCCTGATGCCACAGATTTTTTTCCAGATATTGAAATTACTCCCACTTTGGATAGGTCTTGTTATACTAGTCTTTTGTTAAAATTGGGAGATAATGAATGTATAGACTTCTGTGAAGTAAAAGGGACGGTTTTATATAATTGTATTCTGAAAATAATTCATCAGCGTAATGTATGTATTAAAACAGATATAGTATGGAAGGATGAGTTAGAAGTTGATTCTGAGACTAAACCTGTTTGGAGAGCACTGTATAAACCACGATTCACTAAAATAATTGGGGATCTGCAATGGAGAATCCTACATGGAGCTGTTGCTGTGAATGCTTTCATTTCCATTTTAAATCCTGCAGTAAGTGACAGATGTCCGTTTTGTTTGGAGCGAGAGACCATTTTTCATTGTTTTATATATTGTTGTCTGCTTTATCCTCTTTTTGATCTGTTGAGTGTTTTATTTTTTTATATTTTTTTCCAAAAATGATTTTGTGTTTGTTTTTTTCTACAGAAATTGAAATGTCATTTGATCAATTTTATTATAGGACAAGCAAAATATGCTGTTTATATCACAAGAAATAACGTAGAAGGAAATGTGAACAAGACGTTGTATTAATTTTTAAAAACATTGTAATATCAAGAATTCTTATTGATTTTAATTTCTATAAGTTAATGAGCAATATGAATGTTTTTGAATCTGAATGGTGCTGTGAAAATGCATTGTGCTCTATTGTTGATGAAAAACTTGTTTTTGCAAAAGAGCTGTTGTAAATTATTTTCTTTCCCACAAAGGACTTTAGATGCATCTGCACGGCAACTCCAACGTGTTGATGACAGATATTTCAATGAAATGTTTAGCTTGATGTTTGCATTATTGAAAAATATGTTCCATCTATGAGTGGAACCTGCACAAAAGGCATATAAGGACTGCATGAGGTCAAAGAACTGACTTGTATCCTGACAGCTGCCTTCTATACTGTTGACACCCACCAAATTGAGAGAATGTGCAGCACAGGGTATGTAATGGATTAATGGATTTTTGTTTTTTAAGTGAGCCTTCAGCCCGTTATAACACCCTGACATATTGCTGGCATTATGATATCCTTCGCCTCTGCAGTTTGCTATATCTAAGCTCAAACTGTCAAACAAAGCCATTACAGTGTTAGCCAGACTCTCCCCTGTGTGACTCTCAATTGGTTCCCTTCTTTACTTGCAAATCTAAAAATGAATGTCAGCTGGTCAGTATGTGAAAGGTCAGGAGTAGAGTCTACTATTACAGAAAAATATTTAGCCTGTTGTATCTCTGCAGCTATGGTAGCTTTTACTTTGTCGCCCATTTGCTTTATCAAATCCTCGCAAATATTTGATGAAAGATAGGATGAGCTGCCCCTACCCTTCTATCCATACTTATTAATGTGCTCAGCGAGAATTGGATAAAACTGATAGATGACCTCCAGAATGCCAAGAAAGTTACCATTGTGTGGTGACCCAAGTACTTCATCATCGCCACGGAAAGGTAGCCCTCTTTCACTTAAAAATTAAATGACAGCCATAACCCGCTTGAGCACCTCCCGCCAGTACTGTTTCTCTCCCTCCAAATGTTGCACTAGTTCAGCATTCACAGTCCCGCTCCCAGTGACAGATTAGCGCCGAAGAAGTGTTAACATGCAGTTAAAGTGTTCTGTGCTTTTCTCATGCTCCCTCACACGTTCGGGGTGTTTCCAGTCAGAAAAACCACTAACAAATTGATTTTTCTTAGTTGAAAAAAGTGAAAAGTGAAGTGACGTGTGGCCAAGTATGGTGTTCCATACTCTGAATTTGTGCTCTGCATTTAACCCATCCAAGTGCACACACACAGCAGTGAGTAACACATACACAGACCTTGAACATACACCCAGAGCAGTGAGCAGCCAGTGCTTAGGTGCCTGGGGAGCAGTTGGGGGGTTGGTGCCTTGCTGTGGCACCTCAGCTGTGGTATTGAAGGTGGAATAGAGCACTAATCATTCACTCCTCCCACCTACGATCCCTACTGGCCCAGCAACATTTGGGTTACAAGTCCGAGTCTCTAACCATGAGGCCACGACTGCCCCACAAAAAGCATACAGGCAAAGAAAAAAATATTACCTGTGGATGGCAAATAGATGATCCAGTCTCTGGAAACTTTTTCCCCATTCAGGAGTTGACAACTAAGCAGATCATTAGTGAGGGAGTGCACCCTACCACCCAAACCCCTACCACGGATTGAGCCGCTAACACTAGCTTGCTTTGGTCCCTGACCCTGGTTAGCTTGCTTGTCATCTTCTACAACTTCTTAACACCGATTCTCCTCCTGGCTCAGTTTGAAGAACGATTGAATAGACGGCACATTTCTCAATAAAGATGCCTCCCTTTCCTCCTTTTCTCTCTTTCGTTTGCATTTACTACAGCCACTTCACTCACTCATCTTGAACTACGACTACTACTCCAACAGTCCGCTTGATTCTATGCTGGGTTATGCGATGGCGTTGTTAAGAGAACTCTTGACCAATTATATCATTATGGTTAGATAAAAAAAGTATTCAAAATTAGTGTATTGGGCACGTTTATTCGTCAAAGTACTGCTAAATGAACAAAAGTGCAATAACATTTGGTTTCATTTAACACATTAAAGTGTATTTAAAGCACATCAGGGCCTAATGGTTAGCGAGTCAGACTCATGACCAGAAGGTTGCCGGTTCGAATCCCAGGGCCAGTGTAACGACTGAGGTGCCTTTGAGCAAGGCACCTTTCCCCCACTTGCTCCCCGGGTGCTGCAGTGATAGCTGCCCACTGCTCTGGGTGTACGTGTGTTCACGACTTGCTGTGCGTGTGTTCACTACTCCTGGATGGGTTAAAAGCAGAGGTCACATTTCGGGTATGGGTCACCATATCTGACTAATAGGTCACTTTCACTTATCTTTAACATCTTATTTGTTGTACTTAAAAACTGTGTTAATGCACAATAAAATAATTGGCTGCGTTAAATTATTAATGCGTTAACGCAATAATAACGTGTTAACTTGCCCAGCCCTAAAATATACATAAACTCTTTGTAATGCAAATCAAAATGATAAAACTGACACAACTTCACATCTGCTAGACATACTGTACTGTACTAGTTATTTTCATATTTTCCACAGCAGCATCCCAACATTCCATTAAAAAAAAGTCTCTGTGCCTTTGCTTATTTCCAGTTTGCGAAAGCTATATTTGAACTTGTTGCTCTTGTCATCACTCTCTGACTCCTATGCGTTGGTGTGTGCGACCGTGCTTGTGTGTGAAAATTTAGGGGCACATCTTAAATCAGTCTGCAATGTAATTATTTACATTTCCCCCAAAATAACTGTATTGCTGACCAATACTTTTATAATAAATGAACTAAGGGCTCTAGAATAACAATCATGCAGTGGTTAAATGCATAAATGTGATCAATAAAGAAGACAATACAAAAATAATAAAAAACAATAATATCATAATACATTATTAAACCAAATATTTCAATTTCTTTTGTTATATTTATGGGCTTTTTGACTTTATTGTGATAGGACAGTGGAGAGGCGATAGGAAATGTTGGGTAAAGGACAGGGGAGCAGGATCAGCAAAGGACCACACGAGACAGGAATCGAACTCGGGTCGCCGCAAAGCGTACTAGCGCTATATGTCTAACCACCAGGCTATTGGCACCGACTCAATTTCTTTATCTTCAAACTAACTTTATGTTGTTGATTATATAAACATCACCATTAACATCCGTTTAGTAATTTTTTTTATTCTCTTTATTTAAGCCACAATAACTTAAAATTCCATGTAATTCCATATCTTATAAATCAGTTTTAAATTATTTTTATGAACTCTCATATTGAACACTGGCAAGTTGGAACGTTTTGTTTCATTTAATGATTTAATCCATAGACACATCTGTTTATCCATCAATTATAAAGGATACAGTATAAAGGGCGATCATTTTATTGCGTCTGCAATTATCTTAACATATTGATGGCAGGTGATATAATTTCATATGTGGCAATAAAAGAAAGTACATAATATACATGAATATACAACTGTATACTAATATTAATTAATAATATAATGTGTATGGAAATTTAGAGACGGTTCAGGGGAAAAAGGAGAGACATAATCGCTTGCATGCTGTAACATTAATGTAATTATTAAATTAAATAAAACGTGTATAGGTATCTTAAAGTTTTGCAGTTGCATCAATACGACCTTGTAAAATAATTGGCAGAAACAATGGTCACAAAATGCGACCATTTGGTTTTTGAGTTTAATAAACATGCAACTTTGGAATTGTCTTATTTAATGTAGTTTTTATTATGTGACCAGTTTGTATTACAGTACTTTTGACATAGTTTGAGTCATTGCATCAACAAATTACAAACAGTGTTTGATTTAAAACACATGGCTGTGTGTCAACACTGATTGCAATGCTTTTGATCCATTTTTTTGCAGGCCCATCAGAGGGACATTTCCCAACTTCCCTCACACATGGTAAGAATACATTTCTTTTGGTAATTGTGACAGGGATTATATTTTACTTAATGTTTTTTTTTTATTATTATTAAAGGTCAGAGAATGCAATCGCCCGATTCAAAACAAATAATTAAAGGCAAGAAATTAAGGATTTTAATCTGCTTTGTGTTTCTCAACTTCTGTTTTTACGCTTCAATTCCGGATTGTTTTAAATGTCTCCCTATGACACTGCGCAAATTATGGGACTAACAAAAACTGCATTTTTTTTTTAGTTTTCTGATTAGATTTTTCTCCTCTGTCTTGTCAGTGTATGGCGCGCGTTCACGAGAGCACTTCTTCGTCTTCTTGGACGAGGGCACTTCAAAAGTAGACAGGTTTGTGCACTGAACGCTGCATAGGGTTGCCTCATTGGATGCCAGCGCTCTGACTCACAATGCGGAAAGGCAACTCTGTGTTTAGATGCAGAAGACGAAGAAGTGCTCTTGTGAATGCGCGCCATACACTGAGAAGACAGGAGAATATATCCATTAAAGTCGGTATTTTGGTTTGTTTTTTGCACATAAAGCATTCTCGTCGCTTCAAAAAAATTCAACTGAGCCACTATGCGCATGGACCAATTTAACTATGTCTTTAGTACTTTTCTGGACCTTGGCAAAAACTGACACCATGATGTTTATGAGGAGGCCTGGAAATCTCTCGGATGTCACCTAAATATCTCTATTTGTGCTCCGAAGATGCCGGAAGTTCTCTAAACATGTTTAACATCATGTGGGTGAGAAAAAAATCACAAAAAGTTGATTCCCTTTCTGTCGGTCTCTCGACGTTGTGTCGAACCGACAGATTGGGGTTTGTCTTGAGAACCTATCATCTGAACTGAGGTTACATCCGTAACCAAGACGATATCATTACCCGAACAGACCTGTATGAGATCAAACTAATGCAATAGCGACTATTCTGGATTTTGGAAAGAGAAACTATTACCTTCCTTACCCCCCGGATGGAGAGGAAAATGTACTAGAGTACGATTAATAATGAAATCAAAATAATAGAATGGGATTCAGAATCCACAAGGGAAAATAATAAAACAATCAATCACGGAGCTAAGAGAAGTTATATACCACATCCTAAAGTATATATAGACTCCATAGGTCAGCCCAGAGGTATACCATGTCAGTTCAAAGCACGGGATGAAGTTAAATCAGGTTTTGAATCAATTTTTATTTGGATTTCACAAAATAAAAATACAGAATGGATAAATTATATATAGTACAATCAACAAAGATTAATTAATTATACCAATGAAGCTTTAATTTATTTAGGAGAACAAATAAATGCAACCAGTAAAATGACATGGCAAAATAGACTAGTCCTTAATTAGATTTTAGACTTAAGCCATAACCAACCTCAAAGAATTACAACTAGAATTGGCAACTAATGCTGGAAGAGACGAAAAAATATGGTATTGGTTTAATTTAAAGTTAGGATGATGGGGAGCATGATTAGCCAAATTAGGAATACTTTTGGGAGTGACAATTGGCATTGGAGGATTATTATTTTGCTGTGCATTACCTTTATTAAAATCCATAATTATCAAAGCCACTGTTAAACAAATGGAAATGTTAAGGTATTATGATGACGAGCAAAGAAATCTGACTCAATAAGAATGTTATCAAGATTTGCTTTACAAAACAGTATTGAAGTTGTAAAGGGCAGATGAAATTTCAAATACCTCCAATGAATGTTTGGAATGAATGCTTAACACTTGAATTAGTATATTAATCTTCACATTAGATATAATCTAATTATATTAGATATAATCTTCACATTATGCATATTTTGTTTTGTTTTCATATAATGCATATTTTGTTTACAATGCATATTTTATTTGTTTTCAAATTATGTATATTTTATTTTTACAATATTTTATTATCTTCATATTACTTAGTATTCATTCTAACTCTTATTTTTTGTTTATATTTACTCTCATTTCATTTATTTTGTTTTTACTCATCTTTTATTTTTTTCATTGTTATACAGTATACTGTATATTCTACATAACTGTGACAACCACAGGCAAGTGCAGAACCAATTGCACGCACATGCTTTGAACAAGTTTATTCTTAACTATAATCTTTTGTTGTTATCAGGATCTTTTACTTTCTCCTAGTCAATGGTGGAAAAAGAGGTTTGGTTCTGATACACTTCAGAGAAATGTTACATAAATGGTTATTGGTAATGAGAAATTGTGACTATTTAGTCATTAGATGGTTAATCAAGAAAACCGAGTTATGAAGCAATTCTCTGAATAAAACTAGTCAAATGAGTCGTAACCGTCTCAAAGGGGGAAATGTTGAAGATTTTATTGACCAAAATATACAGGAATCATGTACACATTACTTTACTATTATAAGTCTATCTCTACATAAGGTCTGGCCTTTGTTAGTTCATCTCAACTCAACTCAACTCAACTCAACTTTATTTAAATAGCGCTTTTACAATTTTCATTGTTACAAAGCAGCTGTACATGAGACATATTGACTATAAGCAAAATAATTAAAGTTGTACCTGCAAAAACAAGAAAAGGTTGAAAACACAGAAGACAGACATACCCACATACAAAACACTCCACACACACAATATGCACACGTACTAACACACACACAACATGCCACGCACACAACACGACACAACACACTAGTACAAGACAAGTAGACACACACAACGCTCAGTGAGAGCAAATTTAGATAAAGGAGAGAAGCACAGGTCAATATAACAGACTAAAATTCCTATTGCAATATTAATTAAGTAAACTTTAAATTCTAAAGCAGCCCCGGTCAGGTNCAGGCAGATAGTGCAAAAACAGTATGCAAACGGTGGCGAGGAACCCAAAACTCTAATCGAGAAAAAAAACCTCAGGAGAACCCAGGCCCAACCAGGGGATTCCAGTTCCCCTCTGGCAAAAGCTGCTGCCTCTGCACAAGCTCCACAGAGCTTGCACAACAAGGCTAAATAAAATAAATAAACTTAATAATAAAATCTCTAGTCTCATCTCTAGTCGTAAATACCAGAGTCCTTTGTTAGTTCATCTCTAGTCGTAAATACCAGAGTCCTTGTTATTAACCCCCCTCCCCAGCTAGGAATGCTGAGGTCAGACATCTGTTTCAAGTTATACTGGTAACCCCCAATAACTTAGGTGTGTATGTGTGTGTGTGAGAACCACTATAAAGGTTTTCCCCCAAACAGAGTTGTTCAGGTGTTCTGCAGGCAACTCGGCTTTGTATCTTTGATATTAAAGTCTTCCTTTGGCAATGGAACTCACAGCTTTGAGAGTGATTCTTCACAGCAAAACACCTTCCACCAGTCAGCCTTCTACCTCACCATTCGAAGGAACTATTTCAGTTGACCCATCTCTTGGACTTACTGGCCAAAACTGTTCAAGCTCACATAACCAGATCAGCACTCAAGAAATTCAGTGTTCTGCATTACCTTCTACATCAACACACCATCAATCAGCAAACTATGATAACGTCTTGGTTACGGATGTAACCTCAGTTCCCTGATGGAGGGAACGAGACATTGTGTCGAACCGACAGATGGGGTTCGTCCTTGAGAACCTATCACTTTCGTCTACTTTAGAAAAGGGCAATGAAATTGGCGAATGAAATTTGCATGCCGGACTCCGGCCCTGGATATCCGGGTATAAATCTGGATATCACAGGCGGCGGACTTTTCTCTAACAGCGAGAATCCTCCCGGTACGGTAAGGCCACTGGGTAAGCGCTACTTCCTCAAATGGGGGACGCGCTACAGAGACCACTTCCTATCGTAGGGAGATACTAACATGATCTCCCCGTGTAGGGGAGAAGTCATGAGAGAAAATGTGTGGACTGAAGGAGTTAACCGTGAGGTGGAGGTCCACCTAGGGAAGGTCATGGGTTGCCAAGGTGGGAACCAATCATGAGGATACATCAGACGGAACTGCCCGATGGGGGGGTTACAACGTCCGGTAGCACTAGGTCCGGTTAGAGGTATGTTGTGGATAACTCAGTTAGTACCCCGCCTAAGGGGCAGGGCTGCTCTGCCCAGCCCGCCCGCAGGAGGTGCTTGCTTAGTGATGGATGGAGTGCCTGTTCTTCACCCAGTGGGGGAAGAAGGGAGGCTAAATTAGCACGCTGACCCACCTATAGAGAAAAAGGGGGGAAGGTACTTTCGTAGGCTTACGCCCTACCGGCTGCCGGTCCTACATGTTGCCATGCAGGACACGGGCTGATAGAATGGAGTTTGTAGAACCTCGCAAAGGTGTTGGGCAGAGCCCAACCCGCAGCTCTGCAGATGTTTGCCAGAGAGGCACCCCGCGTCAGTGCCCACGAGGAGGCTATACCCCGGGTGGAGTGAGCTCTCACTGCCAGTGGGCACGGATGGTCTTGGGATCGGTACGCTGTCATGACGGCATCCACAATCCAGTGCGCCAACCTCTGTTTGGAGACAGCCCTCCCCTTTTGCTGACCTCCAAAACAGACAAAGAGCTGATCAGAGCTCCTGAAGCTCTGCGTGCGGTCTAAGTAGAGGCGCAGTGCGCGTACTGGACACAATACGGATGGGTTTGGGTCTTCCTCCCCAGTGGGGAGCGCCTGTAAGTTCACCACCTGGTCCCGAAAGGGAGTGGTGGGAACTTTGGGCACGTAGCCAGGCCGAGGTCTCAGGATAATGTGACAAACACCGGGCCCGAATTCTAGGCAATCAGGGGACACGGAGAATGCTTGTAGGTCCCCTACCCTCTTGATGGAGGCGAGCGCCATCAGGAGAACCGTCTTCATCGTGAGATGAGAAAGAGCGGCATCTCCTAGGGGCTTGATGGGGGGCCTGTTGAGGGTATGGAGCGTGGACGAAGCGGATTCCACCTTCTCGCGCCCCTTAGGAACCTGATGACCAGGTCGTGCTGTCCTAGAGACTTTCCAGCAACTGAGTCGTGAAGAGCGGCAATGGCGGCTACATACTAGGTCCCTGTGTGTACACAACAGATATCGCGTGTGTGCCAAGATAAGCCAGTCGTCGAGATAGTTTAGTACCCGCATACCTCTCTCCCTGAGGGGAGTGAGGGCGGCTTCCACGATCTTCGTTAAGACTCGTGGGGACAGGGACAGACCGAAAGGGAGGACTCTGTACTGATATGCCTGACCCTCGAAAGCGAACCGAAGGAACGGGCGATGACGAGGGAGAATCGAGACATGAAAGTAAGCGTCCCCGTAGGGCACGGATGCCCTAGTGCACAGCTGGCCCGATGATGTTGACCTCCCTGGGGTCTTCCCGTCAGGGTTGCTTCTTCCACAATGGTTGCTGACGGGGTGGCGGTCTCCTCTCCTCTGGCGTGGAGAGAGGAGGCAGCATGGCCCACAGCAGTGTAGGCCTTTGACCCCAGAGATGCTTAAGTCCTACATGCCTTGGACGGGTGCCTAGGTTGACCTCTCCAGGTGGCCGCCGTCTGAGGGCACAGGTGCACCGTGACTGCACGTTCCACCTGGGGTACGTCAACGTAGCCTCTAGCTGCCCCACCATCGAGGGAAGAAAGGGCGACGGAACTGGTTTGACGCGTACGAGCCGAAAGAGGGGCACTTCCGGGAAAAATGGAACCGGGGTTGGGCGCGGCGCTGGGGAAGAGGCGGTGCAGTGCACTGCAGCCCAATGCTCACAGCAGCCCGGGAAAGCATGGCTGACATCTCGAAGTCCGCTTCTTCCTGAGCTCGACCCCACGTGGGGGGGAGCTGCAAGGAATCGTCGGGATTGGATGCCAGCAAATCGTCCTCCGATGCTGCGATCGACATATCATTCTCTTCACGCACCGTTTCTGAGTGCGTGAATGAGGATCCAGACGGTGTGGCACCGCCTTCTTGGGAACGGTCAGACGAGCGAGATGGGGTGTGAGCGGTCCACGAGCGCTTGGCTGATGGATTTACGCTCGCAATTGCCCTCATATCACACTTGCTGCTCGCCTTGGCAGATGGTATGGCCTTAGCAATTCTCGTCACGGCCCGGGAAGCATGCGAGGTGACCGCAACGTCTGGATGACCATCTGCCCGCAGTGCGGGCAAGATGTGTCGACGAAGGCTGCCTCAGCGGGCTGGAGACCCAAACACTTGAGGCAGACATCGTGTCCGTCCCCCTCCTCGATGAAGGTATCGCACCCACGGGGACATGCCACGCTGGAGAAATTTGCTCTTTTAGTCTCAAACACCTCTGGAACCGCCGAGACGCCTAGGGGAAGTCGCCGCAGGAAGGGACAGTCCGCTGCACCACGTCATGAGAACTGGCAGTCTTTAGTTGCTATGTAGCAAAGTCTGTAAATCATGAGCGAAGGCTCCGAAGAACAAAAGGTGAATGAATGCAGCACGCCGTCTCCCTTTTAAACCCGGATATCTGGGGCCGCACTTTCTGTCTTCTGATGATGAGGAATTGAATCAGGCTATACTAGCAAGCCTGCAGAGTGAAAGGTTAGTCCAAATGCAAATGCTTTACATTAGCCAATTGCAAAGATGCAGTTCCCTTTCTGTAGGTCTCTCGAAGTTGTGTTGAACCGACAGAATGGGGTTTGTCTTGAGAACCTATCATCTTCTGAGTATTTAGAAAAGGCCAATGAAAATTGGCGAATGAAATTTGCATGCCGGACTCCTCCCCGGATTTCCGGGTATAAGAAGGGAAGCCGGCGTGCTCATTCATTCACCTTTTGTTCTTCAGAGCCTACGCATCTGATGAGCTTCTCTTCGATCTTTGGTGATCATTTTGCTGCTGGAATCTTCGACGTGGTACAGCGGACGGTCCCTTCCTGCAGTGACTCTCCCCTGGGCGTCTCGGCAGTTCCGGAGGTGTTCGAGCAAATTTCCTTTTCTAAAAGAGCAAATTTCTCCAGCGTGGCTTGTCCCGCTGTTCTCATGGGTGCAACACACTCATCGAGGAGGGGGACGGACACAATGCCTGCTTCCAGTACGCTGGGGCAGACGTTGTGGATACGTCCTGCCCGCACTGCGGGCGGTGACGATTCAGACGTTGCGTCACAGGTGGCTGTGTTCCCACGGGACTCAGCCACCACCTCGTTTGCTCCCCGTTCCGTGGCGGCAGGACTACGGCCCTGCCGTCCGCTATGGCAAGCAGCGAGGGTGATATGAGGATTACTGTGAGCGATAATCCGCCAGCCACGG
>NW_026634285.1:5661-19145 GCF_024868665.1 Triplophysa rosa | reverse complement strand
TTCTGCCCGCAGTTGGATGAGCCACTGCCGGCCGCCAGGACACTAGGGCCTCGCTGGCCGCCAGGGGGCGGAGGAGGCACGAGCCGTCCACCGAGCGTCCAGTACCACCGCATGACACCGCGAGGAAGAGCCTCTCGGCTGGCTAAGGACCGAGCGGCTGCGTGTCGGGGAACCGGACCAATTTTTTTTTTCTGTTTCCTCTCTCCCCTCTCTCGCCCCTGTCGTTCCTGGTGCTTCCGTCTCCATTCTCTCGTCTCGTCTCTCCATACCCCCAGGCGCTGGGGCCGTTGAGACTGGCCGCCCGGGGGGGAGTAAGCACAGTCTCGTGGGTGCCCCCCGGCCTGTGAGGGGCGATGGGGGTATATGACGAGGGAGGCGTGACGAGAGCCGTGGGAGGAAGAAGCGAGGCCGGGACGCGATTGATAATGAGTGTCAGCTGGGCGTCATTCTGGCCTCGTATCTCTTATGGAGGAGAGCGGAAGCATAAAAGGACGAACGGCAGGAGAATACGGCGAGAGAGAACAGGGCCCGGACATTAGTTAAGTTTTGTTTAAGTTTGTTTATGTTCGTGTTGCCAGCAGTCATCCGCGAGGTGCTGCTGGCTTGTTACTTTTGTGTTTATGTTTGTGTGGCCGGTGTAATGCCGAGAAATGCACCCCTGCCAGATTATGCACCCACCCTCCTCACAATGGTTAGGGTGAGGATTAAGTGTTAGGGGAGGGGTTAGGATTAGGGTTAGGTGTGGGGAGGGGTTAGAATTAGCCAATCGGACAACGTGTTATTGAAGGAGGTGCATAATCTGGTAGGGGTGCATTTCTCGGCACAACACCCTGCCATTGTTCCTACTCGTTTTATTCAAATGGTTTTGTACAGTATTTTTATAGACTTCAACACTAGGAAATGTTTTTTTTATGGTAGCAGGTCCCCCGCTTCCTGCGCCTCCCCTTTCTGGCGGACGGCAGCAGGCTCCGGCCCACGGCAAGCGGGGCTAACCTCTCTGCTCCCTTTCGGATGGCAGCCACCCCACCTCGACCCAGGCACACGGCAGCGAGCTCTGCGTCCCATCCGGGCACACGCTCCAGCACCACCGCCTCGGGCAGCCGTTGGCGTACATCCCTCGTCCGCGCTGCCCGAATCCGCAGCACCGAGAGACCCCTCGGGGCGAGGGCTCTTCGACAGCATGTCCCTCCTTCCTCCCGGGTTTCGGCACCACTGTAATACAGCTCAATAAAATGGAAGGAAGGAGGCGGGAACCGGCGAACGATCAAACATTTTAATTCAAAATAAATAAACAATAAACAGCAATAAAACAGGCCGGCAGCCCCTCACAGACGACTGCCGGCCACACAAACATAAACACAAAAGTAACAAGCCGGCAGCCCCTCGCGGACGACTGCCGGCAACACGAACATAAACAAACTTAAACAAAACTTAACTAATGTCCGGGCCTGGTCCTCTCTCGCCGTATTCTCCTGCCGTTCATCCTTTTATGCTTCCGCTCTCCTCCTTGAGAGATACGAGGCCGGAATGACGCCCAGCTGACACTCATTATCAATCGCGTCCCGGCCTCGCTTCTTCCTCCCACGGCTCTCGTCACACCTCCCTCTTCACAGTGCTCATTGGCATGGCAGAACTTTTTAAATGCATTTAAATTTATTATAAAACCGCTCAGTGTTGCCAACTTTGTCACTAGATTTAGCAACTTTTCAGACCAAAAAGCGACTAGTGACAAATCTAGTGACTTTCTGAATAAACCTTGGCGACTTGGCGACACATGCTGCTTCACTTCTACTGCCCAGCGACAGCGAGTTTTTGCTTTCCCAGCGCAGCACCACCTCATTCTGTGTCTACTCTGTTCAGTGAGTAACAGGGAGAAGCAGCACATCCAGTTTAGACCGCACTGATGCGTGAATGAGATACGCATCTACAAACAGTGTTTCCACGAATTAAATTACTTATTGACCTCGTTTGAGCATTTATGATTTAAAACGTGATGACTGTATGGACGCATAAACATGAAAACAGATGGATTTTAGCTGTTCAACGAAAGTGACTTCTGGTGGGTAGTGTAGTTTTAAGTGGTCATGTTCATTCACTATTACATATGTTTAGTTGTCAGCCAACAAACAGCCTATTTATTGTGCATTTGGGTGTATTGATTGAATATTACACTGTATACGACAGCTCAGAGAGTAGAGACATGACGCAGACCTGAAGCACTTATGCTTATTACATACTATGTGATGACGTCACTGATATGCATTTTAGTGTGTGATGTCATCTGGCAACATTTAGCGACTTTCCATTTAAAATAGTTGGCAACACTCAAACCGCCTAGGATATTGCTTGGTCAGGAGCCATAACAGAAGGGTGGAAATTAATGATTTTATATACACATCCGCGTCCTCTTTAGAGCTGCAATCTGTAACTTTTATTGGATTTCAAATAAGCAAAAATGTATTTTTCATGGAGTATTGCCATGTCTTATGTCTATTATATATTGTTATTATTATATCCGTGGGTCATTCTTTTTTTATTCATATGCCTTCATAATCTTAACAAAAGAGTCTCTGAAGATCAAGTGCGTAACTTTGATTTTGACATTGGTGGGGACATAAATAAAACTGGTTTGCAGAGTTGCATTGTCACAATGCCACTGAAAATGTGGCAGGGCAAGTAAAAAATCTAAACCAGTGGCCCAACTGGGCCAGCAAAACTAAATATAACACTAGATTATTAGCAAATCACTAGATTTTAACAGAAACATGATTTGGATCACTGTTTATTTTAAAGTCATATGGCGTGAACAGGTGTTTTTCTGTCTTTGGTGTGTTATAAGTTGTCCATGCATGTATTAGACACGTAAAATTGCAAAAATTAAAGTGTCGTAACAAAAGATTCATTCTACCTAAAAGCGAATGCTCACCCAGACCTGCCTGAAACACCTCGTGTAACCACACCCCCACAAATCTACGTCAGTTCGTGGTATGATTTGACTTAGACCATCCAAATGTATACGCAAGTAAGGTGCGCGTACCTGTCAGTACAATTGCTTTGGAACCTGATGTTCCAAATATGGTAAGAGGCGTTACATTTCTGCCACACGCTTGCAGCCAATCATAGCACACCTCGCTTTTCAGAGTGATGAGCTTTGTTAAAAATCTGCGCGTTTCAGAGAGGCGGGGCAAAGAGGAAATACAAACATGCACGGTATATGGATAATACAGCGTTTTTGAACCTTAAATCATGTATACACATTGCATTACATCTAAAACAAACCATAATATTCATTTTAGCCTTGTCACATGACCCCTTTAACTAATGAAGGCATATGAAACTATAGATTGTCATAATATTCCACTATGTGACCATCGTAGATTTGAATACAGACACACACTAACATTTAGTTTGCACGTCATTCAGTTAATGTGGGATTGTTATGTATCGGGGAAAAGACAATGTCCCTGAATCAATATGTGACGCAACTTGTCCTATGTTTTTGTGTGTTAATCTGTTGGTCTAAGAATTCTTTCTTCTTTTTTACCGGTAGCCTGAAAAATCATGCACACGGCGTCTTGTTCACAGAGCTTTGGTGATTCGTGCCAAAGATATATACAACTAGATGCCACATTAGCAGCTGTTTCTATGGGCCGCTATACGTACGTTGTCCACCAAATTGGAACAGTGCAAGCCGGTATGTGTTGCCTAGTCTGCGGTTTTCCCTTGGAATTTGGCTACTTTTTAACTGCTGGTACGGGTTGTTTTTTTCCCCGCAGGTTAACAGTGGAGGGATTTTGTTATTTAGCTGTCAGTCCTAAAATGACTTTATTTATGAAAGTTAAGTTCTGTTATTTGGACTAGGGACATTAGGCTAGGGATGAATGATTTTGTTTCACAGATCTGGCAACCCTGCCAAGCAAAAGTAAGTCATTTAACGAATACAAATTTTAAAGAAATTAAGAAGTAAAAGAAAAAACATAACATCCTGGAACTATCTGAAGGCTCCATGAATCACGTGACGCTCGAAAAATTTGAACTTCCGTTGTTCTCTCAAATTGCGCAATTTTTACAGAACGCAGTGTAGATGATTTTTAATCTCAATCAAATGATTCCAGGATAAATACAAGTTTAAATAAAATAAGTAATAGATAAAAACACAAGACATCAGTGGATATCTACAAATTTAGATTAATTGTTTGCTTGAAATTATTGCTAAGGACAATTCAGTGTTCCCTGGATTATTGGTAGGGACATGTCCCTAGCATCCCTACCCAATCAACGCCCTTGCTGAAGACATTCTCATATCTTAAATATGTTTTTGCACACTACATAAAAAAAAGAAAAAATAATGAAGACATGATGTAGTTGAATCTTACCTTGCCCCTAAAGATATTGTAATGTTTTCACTCAGCTTAACCAGAGCAATGTCGTAGTCATAAAACTCCTTCACATTCTTGCCTTTCAGGCCTTTCAAATCAAACTTTCGATGAAGAATTAGCTCCTTTGCTGCAACTTCGACCTTTGTATTCAGTGATGTCCACCTATTTACATTTTCTGAGATACAAAAAAGATTGTATTTAAATATCAGACATATCTTAAGTCAACACCATAGTGCAGGGGTCGGCAAGTAACTTTGGCATAGAGCAAAAAAAAACTAATTTGCCGCTAGATGGCTGGCCAGAACATAGTCAAAGGACAATTTCAGAAATTCATTGATGAAAAATGCAACTAGAATAGCCTACTTTTAAAAATATAGTTATTATATTATTATATATAATAGTCATATATGTAATAGTCGCATGCCGTTGCCGCTATTATTCAGGCTTCAGGCTCATGCGGTGTACATAGGACAATAATCCAGCAGCAAAAAAGTAAATCACCAATAGGGTTGAGCGAGCGACTCTGAGATTGAGCGAGCGGAATTTTCAGAAAGACGCTCTCTGCTCCTTGAGAAATATTAACACTCTGCTCCCCGCTACGCTCTCACTCCGCTTCGCTCACATTCTCTGCGCGGGCCAGATATTATTGCTGGTGGGCCAGTTTTGGCCCGCGGGCTGCCTGTTGCCGACCCCTGCCATAATGGTTGTAAAGCGGGTTGTGTGATGTTTGTCCCAGTGAGGTGTGTTTAGGGCAGCGCTGCTCTGCTACTGGGCTGATGGTGGAGACACATCTTGTATTTGGCCTCGCAGCTAATGCTCCGAAACTATTGACTCGACCCAGCCGGATGAAATCCTTGACTCGCACTGGCCCGCCAATGGAAGAGTGGCTACATCAGCGGCGCCAGGGGTAGGCTAAGGGGACTGAAGCCCCAAATGTTTTTATTACCATGCCCTGTACGAATCACTTAGCGGCCGTTTACATTTTGCACAATTTGCAAGTGCAAGTTCATTATTTTAAATGTAGACATGCGACAAGCACGCCCAAATAGAGAGCAACGTGGTGCAGTGTATACAGTTCACATCCACATTTCAAAATCCAAGCAAATCCCATCTACGTTCATTATAGTATGTTGCATCATTTAAAATGGTTTGGTTGACGTTAGTGTAGTGATTCTCTATTATTCTGTACCATTATTCTTACCATACTGAACCTTTACTTTAGAAGCCTTGGCAAATGATAGAGATTCACCGTTCACACTCACAAAGCAGTGAGCAGCTGTCAGCACCCAGCTCTTAGTCAGTATAGAGCCTCTGCATGTTTTAATACCCTAGGTAACAGAAAAGAACCCATTCAAATAAAACACATACAGTCTGACAGAAGATATGCTGTTCTACATTTGAATAAATACTGAAATTTAAATCACCAACCAACCCAGGTAATGTTCACATGCCAAGGTCTGGAATAAACGTTTTTAGATGAATCAGTCTGTTCCTCTTGTGCCATTCCACACGTCGTCACAGCAGAATCATCTTGCAAACATGAAGGGGGTTAACATTAACATTAAAAGGCTAGTGACTCTTCTGTGCTCTTCTGGAATAAAGCTCAATAATAGATTCAATGCAAAGCAGCAGTACATTAGTGGCCAGTGTCAGGACTCTGTCCTTCCTGTTTTCGAGTTCTTTAACTCTATGGACAGGGTCGTGACAGAACCATGTCCTGCGGGTGTTTTGTGTGGAGACGCAAGGCTTTTGTTTACTTTGTGCCACGTGTCCTCTGGTCTTGTCTCATAGCCCAGCCCTCTTGTTTTCCGTATCTTTCCATGATTGTTTTATCCTCGTCACCTGTCCCTCTTCTCTGTAATTATCCTCTGTGAGTTTTTCCCTATTGAATGTTCCCCTCAGTCTCTAGTTTTTGTTCGGTTCATTGTTCTATGTTTCCCGTATGCTGTTCTTTCATGGAGTTCTCGTTTCCTGCCTTGTCTTGCCCGTTTTGTGAGTTTGGTTTTGTGTATGATTTGTAGTTCTCGTTTTGCCCTCTTGTGGGAAGTTTTTGAAAGGTCTTTTGTTTATAGTGTTTTGTTACCCCACTGTGGGTTAATTGTTTTATTGTTTAAATAAATCATTTTTTGAGTTAACCCCTTCATCGCCTGCCTGCTTCGGGGTTCTGCCTGACCATTTTGTGACAGCCAGAAGTGATGTCCAACAATCTTCGCTCTTTATACAAATATTGTTTTAAAGATGTATTAACACTTTTGTGTGCATGTTACCTTGATATGTTTGGAGTAACTGAAAGGTCAGCTTTGAGGTGAATTTATACTACACACAACACATGTGCAGAGTTTATAAAGACATACCACAGGAGAATGATTATGAAACATCACCACAAGAGATTATCAACAAATATTAATAACAGATCTAATCCTAGTTCATTTTTGCTTTATTTCCTGCTTGATTTCCTTTAGTGTTCTATACAGTTTTTTTAAAAGACTTTCACTGATACACTGTAGTTCCCTTTCTGTCGGTCTCTCGACGTTGTGTCGAGCCTCAGCAGGGACTCAGCAGTTCCAGAAGTGTTCGAGTTTTTTTTCTCTAAAAGAGCAAATTTCTCCAGCGTGGCATGTCCCGCTGTTCTCATGGGTGCAACACACTCATCAAGGAGGGGGACGGACACGATGCCTGCTTCCAGTACGCTGGGGCAGACGTGGTGGATACGTCCTGCCTGCACTGCGGGCTGTTCAGACGTTGCGTCACGGGTGGCTTTGTCCCCATGGGAGTAAGCCACCACCTCATTTGCTCCCTGTTCCGTGGCGGCAGGACTACGGCCCTGCCGTCCGCTACGGCAAGCAGCGAGGGTGATATGAGGATTACTGTGAGCGATAATCCACCAGCCACTGGCTCACGGACCGTTCGCACCTCGTCTCGCTCGTCTGACCGTTCCCCAGGAGACCGTCCGCCGTCGTATTCCTCAATCACGTATTCGGTCACAATGCGTGATGATGAGATGTCTCTTGCAGCATCGGGGGGTGACGTACTGCCATCCGACTCCAACGATTCCTCGGGCTCCCTCCCTCGAGGGGTTCGAGCCCAGGAAGAAGCGGATGTCGAAATGTCAGCCATGCTTTCCCAGGCCGCCGTGAGTGTTGGGTTGCAGTGCCCACACTGCCTCTCCCGGCGCTCGCGGCTGGCTACATGGTTCCTCGGGTTTGAGCGCGGCTCCAAGCCACGCCCACCCTCAGTGCTGTGTTTACTGGAAGTGCATGAGGAACTTAGTAAGACCTGGAAACGCCCCCTTTCCGGCACGTTTCACGTCAAACAAAGTTCTGTCACCCCCTCTTCCCTCGAGTTGGGATAGCTAGAGGATACGTCGATGTCCCCCAGGTGGAGTATGCCGATCCTTGCGCAGATGAGTAACGCCGAGAAGGTCCGCTTTCTCAACGCACCCATCTCGCAAGGGGGGCCGGTTGGTGTTACTGTCGAACCGCAGTGGCCCCGCTCACCCCCCGCCCGTCGGGGGCGTGAGACCCGCACGACCCGCACGCGGCCTCCCCCAGAGGGTTCTCGACAGTAAATAAGCAGTCCTCCGTGCCGCGACTCGGCCGCCTCGGCCGTCGAGTCCCGTGCACTGTCTGCTTCCCAGCAGCCCTGGTCCTCTTCGACGACCTCCAGCTCTGGCGCCCCCCACTCAGGTGGCCCCCCCTGGAGGAGACACCGAAGAGGAGACCATCGCCCCATCAGCAGCCGCGGCGAAGCGGCCCTCATGGGAAGACCTCAGGGGGATCGAGGCTACCATTGGGCCCTACCCCAGCCATATCGCTGGGAAGTCGGATAGGGACGGATCCTGCCCCATCTCTCCATCTGCTGGCCCCTCCGGGGGGCTAGTGCCCACTTACTCTCAAAAAAAGAGAGTTTCCTCTCTCTCCGGGTTATCATAGCCGCTCCCACCCTCTGCACGACAGTGAATGGCAAACTCAACGTTGCGTCATGGCGAAGCGCAATGTTGAGTATAAACACCAGCCCTCAGCACTCTCAGTCAGACAGTGCGTTGAGCTGCGCAGTCGCCGGGCAGGAGAAACAGCAGAGTCGATCTCCTCCCCGGGGGACCTCCCCCGGCAAGGAATCAGTACTGCTAGCCATCGAACCACTCCCCAGGGGGACGATGAAAAAGATTGTACCTTTAGTCCCCCTGTCTCATTTCTGGGAGCCTGTCCGGCTTCCCAGACTGTCACGATGGCTAGGGAAGACGATCCGTCTCGGCTACGCGATCCGGTCGCCTCACGCCCGCCAAGTTTCAGGGCATCCAATATACCTCAGTCAGAGGCTAGGATGTTCCCGTACTTCGGGCTGAGGTCGCCACCCTTCTGGCGAAGGGAGTGATCGAGCCTGTCTCACCAGCTGAGATGTTCAACAAGTTTTACAGCCTGTACTTCATTGTCCCCAAGAAAGGCGGGGGGTTGCGCCCTATCTTGGGTCTGTGTGTTCTGAACAGGCACCTACACAATAGCTGCCTTTCAGGTTGATCACGCAGAAGTGCGTCCTGACGTCCGTCAGGTGTCAGGACTGGTTCATGGCAATCGACCTGAAGGACGCGTACTTCAAGTCTCGATCCTCCCTCGACATCGGCCGTTCCTACGGTTCGCGTTCGAGGCGGGGGGCATATCAGTACAGGGTCCTCCCCTTCGGTCTGTCCCTGTCTCCACGAGTCTTTACGAAGGTCGTGGAAGCCGACCTCCTTCCCCTTAGGGAAGGAGGTGTGCGGGTACTAAACTATCTCGCAGTGCTTGGTGCACTCTCGAGATCTGTTGTGTACACACAGGGACCTGGTGCTCCGGCACCTAGATCAGTGGGGCTACAGGTCAACTGAGAAGAGCAAGCTCTCCCTGGTGCAGAGCGTCCTCTTTCTCGGTATTGAACTTGACTTTGTCCTCATGAGCGGCCCTGCTCACCCCCCGCGGGGGGCGCGAGACCCGCGACGAGAAAGCCCGCACCCACGCGGCCTCCCAGAGGCAGTGCGACTGACTACAGAGTGCGCCAGATCAGTGTTGAACTGCCTGAAGCTCTCAGGCAGTCAGCGGTCCCCCTGAAATAATTTCAGAGGCTCTTGGGATACATGGCATCCTCGGTGTGGGTGGTCCCCCTCGGGTCGATGCACATACGACCGCTCCAACACTGGCTACAGAGTCAAGTTCCTTGGAGAGCGTGGCACACCGGCAGCAGGCATATGGTCATTACGCTTTTCTGCCGACACACCCTAACCCCCTGGTCTCCATGACTTTCTTGCGGACAGGGATCCCCTTAGGGATACCTCCCTGTAGGGATGGGGTGCCGTGTGCAACGGGCACGCAGTGTCGGGGCGGTGGACGTGCCCCCTCCTGTGTTGGCATTTCAACTGCCTAGAGTTGTTGGTTGTGCTACTTGCATTGAGGAGGCTACTACCTCTCGTGCAGGGCAAGCACGTGCTGGTCCGGTCGGACAGCACAGCTGCTGTGGCGTATATCATTGTTGGCATTCGCTCACGGCAGCTAACCTGACTCGCCCGGTGCCTCCTTCTCTGGAGTCAGCAGGTAATCAGTTCCCTGCGGGCCACACACATCCCAGGCATCCTGAACCAGACAGCCGATGCGCTCTCTCATCAGTCGATGCCTTGCGGAGAGTGGCAACTCCATCCCCGCTCAGCCGGCTCATTTGGGAGCAGTTCGGCCAGGCACAGGTGGTCCTCTTGCCTCCCCGGACTCCACCCATTGTCCGCTTTGGTACTCCCTGTCCGAGGCAACCCTTGGCACGGATGCCCTTGCGCACAGCTGGCCGCGGGACAAGCGGAAGTATGTTTCCCCAAGTGAGCCTCATTGTACAGGTCCTGTGCAAGGCCAGGGAAGAGGAGCATCAAGTGGTACTAGTTACGCCCCTTTGGCCTAACCAGGACTTGGTTCTCGGAGCTAAGGCTCTGACAACATCTCCCCCCTGGCGAACTGCTTCCCCAGGGGAAGGGGCACGTTACGGCATCCCAGGGAGAACCTGGTCTCCATGTCTGGATGGGACGAGGAGATCCTCAGTGACCCACCCCCGGTCTGGTTGGGACATCACTCAGGCTAGGGCCTCGGCCACTGGGCGGCTATACGCCCATAAGTGGCGCCTCTTCTCGTCCTGGTGCTCTTCTCGGCGAGAAGACCTGCGGAGTTGCTTGATCGGGTACGAGCTGTCCCTTCCTCAAGAGAGACTGGGGAGTAACCTCTCCCCCTCCACACTGGGAGTGTATGTAGCCGCTANTTGAGGTGAATTTAGACTACACACAACACATGTGCAGAGTTTATAAAGACATACCACAGGAGAATGATTATGAAACATCACCACAAGAGATTATCAACAAATATTAATAACAGATCTAATCCTAGTTCATTTTTGCTTTATTTCCTGCTTGATTTCCTTTAGTGTTCTATACAGTTTTTTTAAAAGACTTTCACTGATACACTGTAGTTCCCTTTCTGTCGGTCTCTCGACGTTGTGTCGAGCCTCAGCAGGGACTCAGCAGTTCCAGAAGTGTTCGAGTTTTTTTTCTCTAAAAGAGCAAATTTCTCCAGCGTGGCATGTCCCGCTGTTCTCATGGGTGCAACACACTCATCGAGGAGGGGGACGGACACGATATCTGCTTCCAGTACGCTGGGGCAGACGTTGTGGGTACGTCCTGCCCGCACTGCAGGCGGTTGATGATTCAGACGTTGCGTCACAGGTGGCTGTGTTCCCACGGGACTCAGCCACCACCTCATCTGCTCCCCGTTCCGTGACGGCAGGACTACGGCCCTGCCGCCCGCTACGGCAACCAGCGAGGGTGATATGAGGATTACTGTGAGCGTTTATCCGCCAGCCACTGGCTCACGGACTGTTCGCACCTAGTCTCGCTCGTCTGACCGTTCCCCAGGAGATGGTCCCACCGTCTTGTTCCTCAAACACGTATTCTGACACGATGCGTGATGATGAGATGTCTCTTGCAGCATCGGGGGATGACGTACTGCCATCCTACTCTGACGATTCCTTGGGCTCCCTCGCTCCGGGGGTCGAGCCCAGGAAGAAGCGGACGTCGAAATGTCAGCCATGCTTTCCCAAGCCGCCGTGAGCGTTGGGTTGCAGTGCCCGCACTGCCTCTCCCAGTGCTCGCGGCTGGCTACATGGCGCCTCGGGGTTGAGCGTGACTCCAAGCCTCGCCCGCACCCACTGCCGTGTTTACCGGAAGTGCATGAGGAACTTAGTATGACCTGGAACGCCCCCTTTCTGGCACGTTCAGGTCAAACAAAGTTCTGTCACCCTCTCTTCCCTCGAGGGTGAGGCAGCTAGAGGATACGTCGATGTCCCACAGGTGGAGTGTGCCGCCTCGGTGCACTCGTGCCTGCAGGCGGCGGCCATCTGGGGGGCTCTACCTAGACTCCCGTCCAAAGCATGTGTGGTCTCGGCATCTCTGGTGTCGAGAGCTTACATTGCAGCGGACCAAGCTGCCTCCTCTCTCCATGCTATGGCTCCTGCCAGGCCAAGGCGTTGAGAGAGCTCCACGAGGGTATGACCGACACAGCGCTTATGCAGGAACTCCGCGCCGCCACCGACCTCGCTTTACGGGTGACCAAGGTGACCTTGCGGTCCCTGGGTCAGGCGATGTCCACACTTGTGGTCCATGAGAGACACCTCTGGCCGAACCTTGCACAGATGAGTAACGCCGAGAAGGTCCTCTTTCTCGATGCACCCATCTCTCAAGGGGAGTTTGGAGATACTGTCGAGCCACAGTAAAGAAGCAGACAGAGGATATCAAGCATATCCTCCCCCGCCGCGACTTGGCCGCCCTCGGCTGTCAAGTCCCGTGCAACATCTGCTTCCCAGCAGCCCTGGTCCTCTTCGACGCCCTCCGGCTCTGGCGCCCCCCACTCAGGCGCCCCCCCCGGAAGAGACATCGAAGAGGAGACCATCGCCCCATCAGCAGCCGTGGCAAAAGCGGCCCTTATGGGAAGACCCCAGGGAGATCGAGAATACCATCGGGCCCGACCCCAGCCACTCCATCGTGTCTCACCACCTGCTGGCCCCCTCTGGGGGGCTAGCGCCCACTTACTCACAAAAAGAGTTTCCTCTCTCTCTGGGTCATTACAGCCACTCCCACCCTCGGCACTACGGTGGATGGCAACTCTACGTTGCGCTATGGCGAAGCACAATGTTGAGTATAAACACCAGCCCTCAGCACTCTCAGTCAGACAGTGCGTTGAGCTGCGCAATCGCCAGGCAGGAAAAACAGCAGAGCTGATCTCCTCCCCGGGGGGCCCTCCCCCGGCAAGGGATCCATATTGCTGGCCATCGAACCACCCCCCGCGGGGGCGATGAAGCAGATCAAACCCCTAGTCCCCTCGGTCAGAGCGCCATTATTTTTTCGGACAGGAGTCCCCCTAGGGCAGGTGTCAAGGCACGTCGTGGTGATGATGGATGCCTCCTTGCAGGGTTGGGGTGCCATGTGCAATGGGCACGCAATGTCGGGGCGATGGACGGGCCCCCGCCTGCGCAAGCATATCAACTGCCTAGAGTTGTTGGATGTGCTACTTGCACTGAAGGGGCTACAACCTCTCGTGCAGGACAAGCACGTGCTGGTCCGGTTGGACAGCACAACTGCCATAGCGTATATCAACCGCCAGTATGGCGTTCGCTCACGGCAGCTAACACGACTCGCCCGACGCCTCCTCCTGTGGAATACACAGGTGAGCAGATCCCTGCGAGCCACACATATCCCAGGCGACCTGAACCAGACAGCCGATGCGCTCTCTTGTCAGCTGACGCCTCGCGGAGAGTGGCGACTCCACCCCCGCGCAGTCTAGCTCATTGCGTACCGTTCGGGCGTGCTCGGGTAGTCCTGTTCGCCTCCCTGGACACCACCCATTGCCCGCTAGGGTGCTCCCGTCCGAGGTCCCCCTCGGCAAGGATGCTCTAGCGCACAGCTGGCCATGAGACAAGTGGAAGTACGCCTTCCCCCCAGTGAGCCTCATTGCACAGACTCTGTGCAAGGTCAGGGAAGAGGAGCATCAAGTGTACTAGTTGCGCCATACTGGCCCAACTGGATTTGGTTCTCGGAGCTAATGCTCTTGA
>NW_026634285.1:0-5509 GCF_024868665.1 Triplophysa rosa | reverse complement strand
AAAAAAAACTAATTTGCCGCTAGATGGCAGGCCAGAACATAGTCAAAGGACAATTTCAGAAATTCATTGATGAAAAATGCAACTAGAATAGCCTACTTTTAAAAATATAGTTATTATATTATTATATATAATAGTCATATATGTAATAGTCGCATGCCGTTGCCGCTATTATTCAGGCTTCAGGCTCATGCGGTGTACATAGGACAATAATCCAGCAGCAAAAAAGTAAATCACCAATAGGGTTGAGCGAGCGACTCTGAGATTGAGCGAGCGGAATTTTCAGAAAGACGCTCTCTGCTCCGTGAGAAATATTAACACTCTGCTCCCCGCTACGCTCTCACTCCGCTTCGCTCACATTCTCTGCGCGGGCCAGATATTATTGCTGGTGGGCCAGTTTTGGCCCGCGGGCTGCCTGTTGCCGACCCCTGCCATAATGGTTGTAAAGCGGGTTGTGTGATGTTTGTCCCAGTGAGGTGTGTTTAGGGCAGCGCTGCTCTGCTACTGGGCTGATGGTGGAGACACATCTTGTATTTGGCCTCGCAGCTAATGCTCCGAAACTATTGACTCGACCCAGCCGGATGAAATCCTTGACTCGCACTGGCCCGCCAATGGAAGAGTGGCTACATCAGCGGCGCCAGGGGTAGGCTAAGGGGACTGAAGCCCCAAATGTTTTTATTACCATGCCCTGTACGAATCACTTAGCGGCCGTTTACATTTTGCACAATTTGCAAGTGCAAGTTCATTATTTTAAATGTAGACATGCGACAAGCACGCCCAAATAGAGAGCAACGTGGTGCAGTGTATACAGTTCACATCCACATTTCAAAATCCAACCAAATCCCATCTACGTTCATTATAGTATGTTGCATCATTTAAAATGGTTTGGTTGACGTTAGTGTAGTGATTCTCTATTATTCTGTACCATTATTCTTACCATACTGAACCTTTACTTTAGAAGCCTTGGCAAATGATAGAGATTCACCGTTCACACTCACAAAGCAGTGAGCAGCTGTCAGCACCCAGCTCTTAGTCAGTATAGAGCCTCTGCATGTTTTAATACCCTAGGTAACAGAAAAGAACCCATTCAAATAAAACACATACAGTCTGACAGAAGATATGCTGTTCTACATTTGAATAAATACTGAAATTTAAATCACCAACCAACCCAGGTAATGTTCACATGCCAAGGTCTGGAATAAACGTTTTTAGATGAATCAGTCTGTTCCTCTTGTGCCATTCCACACGTCGTCACAGCAGAATCATCTTGCAAACATGAAGGGGGTTAACATTAACATTAAAAGGCTAGTGACTCTTCTGTGCTCTTCTGGAATAAAGCTCAATAATAGATTCAATGCAAAGCAGCAGTACATTAGTGGCCAGTGTCAGGACTCTGTCCTTCCTGTTTTCGAGTTCTTTAACTCTATGGACAGGGTCGTGACAGAACCATGTCCTGCGGGTGTTTTGTGTGGAGACGCAAGGCTTTTGTTTACTTTGTGCCACGTGTCCTCAGGTCTTGTCTCATAGCCCAGCCCTCTTGTTTTCCGTATCTTTCCATGATTGTTTTATCCTCGTCACCTGTCCCTCGTCTCTGTAATTATCCTCTGTGAGTTTTTCCCTATTGAATGTTCCCCTCAGTCTCTAGTTTTTGTTCGGTTCATTGTTCTATGTTTCCCGTATGCTGTTCTTTCATGGAGTTCTCGTTTCCTGCCTTGTCTTGCCCGTTTTGTGAGTTTGGTTTTGTGTATGATTTGTAGTTCTCGTTTTGCCCTCTTGTGGGAAGTTTTTGAAAGGTCTTTTGTTTATAGTGTTTTGTTACCCCACTGTGGGTTAATTGTTTTATTGTTTAAATAAATCATTTTTTGAGTTAACCCCTTCATCGCCTGCCTGCTTCGGGGTTCTGCCTGACCATTTTGTGACAGCCAGAAGTGATGTCCAACAATCTTCGCTCTTTATACAAATATTGTTTTAAAGATGTATTAACACTTTTGTGTGCATGTTACCTTGATATGTTTGGAGTAACTGAAAGGTCAGCTTTGAGGTGAATTTATACTACACACAACACATGTGCAGAGTTTATAAAGACATACCACAGGAGAATGATTATGAAACATCACCACAAGAGATTTCCTGCTTGATTTCCTTTAGTGTTCTATACAGTTTTTTTTAAAGACTTTCACTGATACACTGTAGTTCCCTTTCTGTCGGTCTCTCGACGTTGTGTCGAGCCTCAGCAGGGACTCAGCAGTTCCAGAAGTGTTCGAGTTTTTTTTCTCTAAAAGAGCAAATTTCTCCAGCGTGGCATGTCCCACTGTTCTCATGGGTGCAACACACTCATCGAGGAGGGGGACGGACATGATGTCTGCTTCCAGTACGCTGGGGCAGACGTTGTGGGTACTTCCTGCCCGCACTGCAGGCGGTTGATGATTCAGACGTTGCGTCACAGGTGGCCACCACCTCATCTGCTCCCCGTTCCGTGACGGCAGGACTACGGCCCTGCCGCCCGCTACGGCAACCAGCGAGGGTGATATGAGGATTACTGTGAGCGTTTATCCGCCAGCCACTGGCTCACGGACCGTTCGCACCTAGTCTCGCTCGTCTGACCGTTCCCCAGGAGATGGTCCCACCGTCTTGTTCCTCAAACACGTATTCGGACACGATGCGTGATGATGAGATGTCTCTTGCAGCATCGGGGGATGACGTACTGCCATCCGACTCTGACGATTCCTTGGGCTCCCTCGCTCCGGGGGTCGAGCCCAGGAAGAAGCGGACGTCGAAATGTCAGCCATGCTTTCCCAAGCCGCCGTGAGCGTTGGGTTGCAGTGCCCGCACTGCCTCTCCCAGTGCTCGCGGCTGGCTACATGGCGCCTCGGGGTTGAGCGTGACTCCAAGCCGCGCCCGCACCCACTGCCGTGTTTACCGGAAGTGCATGAGGAACTTAGTATGACCTGGAACGCCCCCTTTCTGGCACGTTCAGGTCAAACAAAGTTCTGTCACCCTCTCTTCCCTCGAGGGTGAGGCAGCTAGAGGATACGTCGATGTCCCACAGGTGGAGTGTGCCGCCTCGGTGCACTCGTGCCTGCAGGCGGCGGCCATCTGGGGGGCTCGACCTAGACTCCCGTCCAAAGCATGAGAGGTCTCGGCATCTCTGGTGTCGAGAGCTTACATTGCAGCGGACCAAGCTGCCTCCTCTCTCCATGCTATGGCTCCTGCCAGGCCAAGGCGTTGAGAGAGCTCCACGAGGGTATGACCGACACAGCGCTTATGCAGGAACTCCGCGCCGCCACCGACCTCGCTTTACGGGTGACCAAGGTGACCATGCGGGCCCTGGGTCAGGCGATGTCCACACTTGTGGTCCATGAGAGACACCTCTGGCCGAACCTTGCACAGATGAGTAACGCCGAGAAGGTCCGCTTTCTCGACGCACCCATCTCGCAAGGGGAGTTTGGAGATACTGTCGAGCCACAGTAAAGAAGCAGACAGAGGATATCAAGCATATCCTCCCCCGCCGCGACTTGGCCGCCCTCGGCTGTCAAGTCCCGTGCAACATCTGCTTCCCAGCAGCCCTGGTCCTCTTCGACGCCCTCCGGCTCTGGCGCCCCCCACTCAGGCGCCCCCCCCGGAAGAGACATCGAAGAGGAGACCATCGCCCCATCAGCAGCCGTGGCAAAAGCGGCCCTAATGGGAAGACCCCAGGGAGATCGAGAATACCATCGGGCCCGACCCCAGCCACTCCATCGTGTCTCACCACCTGCTGGCCCCCTCTGGGGGGCTAGCGCCCACTTACTCACAAAAAGAGTTTCCTCTCTCTCTGGGTCATTACAGCCACTCCCACCCTCGGCACAACGGTGGATGGCAACTCAACGTTGCGCCATGGCGAAGCACAATGTTGAGTATAAACACCAGCCCTCAGCACTCTCAGTCAGACAGTGCGTTGAGCTGCGCAATCGCCAGGCAGGAAAAACAGCAGAGCTGATCTCCTCCCCGGGGGGCCCTCCCCCGGCAAGGGATCCATATTGCTGGCCATCGAACCACCCCCCGCGGGGGCGATGAAGCAGATCAAACCCCTAGTCCCCTCGGTCAGAGCGCCATTATTTTTTCGGACAGGAGTCCCCCTAGGGCAGGTGTCAAGGCACGTCGTGGTGATGATGGATGCCTCCTTGCAGGGTTGGGGTGCCATGTGCAATGGGCACGCAATGTCGGGGCGATGGACGGGCCCCCGCCTGCGCAAGCATATCAACTGCCTAGAGTTGTTGGATGTGCTACTTGCACTGAAGGGGCTACAACCTCTCGTGCAGGACAAGCACGTGCTGGTCCGGTTGGACAGCACAACTGCCATAGCGTATATCAACCGCCAGTATGGCGTTCGCTCACGGCAGCTAACACGACTCGCCCGACGCCTCCTCCTGTGGATTACACAGGTGAGCAGATCTCTGCTAGCCACACATATCCCAGGCGACCTGAACCAGACAGCCGATGCGCTCTCTTGTCAGCTGACGCCTCGCGGAGAGTGGCGACTCCACCCCCGCGCAGTCTAGCTCATTGCGTACCGTTCGGGCGTGCTCGGGTAGTCCTGTTCGCCTCCCTGGACACCACCCATTGCCCGCTAGGGTGCTCCCGTCCGAGGTCCCCCTCGGCAAGGATGCTCTAGCGCACAGCTGGCCATGAGACAAGTGGAAGTACGCCTTCCCCCCAGTGAGCCTCATTGCACAGACTCTGTGCAAGGTCAGGGAAGAGGAGCATCAAGTGTACTAGTTGCGCCATACTGGCCCAACTGGATTTGGTTCTCGGAGCTAATGCTCTTGACGACAGCTCCCCCCTGGCTGATTCCCCTGATGAAGGACCTGCTTTCCCAGGGGATGTGCACGTTATGGCATCCCAGGCCAGACCTCTGGAACCTCCATCTGACCCCTGGACGGGACGAGGAGATCCTGAGTGGCCTTCCCCCTGCGGCTGTTAAGACCATTACTCAGGCTAGGGCCCTGGCCACTAGGCGGCTATACGCCTGTAAGTGGTGCCTCTTCTCATCCTGGTGCTCTTCTCGAAGAGAAGTCTTTCCAGAGACTCCAGAGTAATCTCTCCGCTTCCACACTGAACGTGTATGTAGCTGCTATTGCCGCTCATCATGACTTAGTTGCTGGTAAATCTCTTGGACAGCACAACCTGATCATTTGGTTCCTAAGGGTAAGGTTCCCCCTCTCTTCCCTCGAGGTTGAGACAGCTAGAGGATACGTCGATGTCCCCCAGGTGGAGTATGCCGCCGCGGTGCACTCGTGCCCATAGGCGGCGGCCACCTGGGGGGGGGGCTCGACCTAGACTCCGGTCCAAAGCATGTGTGGTCTCGGCATCTCTGGTGTCGAGAGCTTACATTGCGGCGGACCAAGCTGCCTCCTCTCTACACGCTATGGCTCCTGCCAGGCCAGGGCGTTGAGAGAGCTCCACGAGGGTAAGACCGACCCAGCGCTTATGCAGGAACTCCACGCTGTGGTTACGGATGTAACCTCGGTTCCCT
>NW_026634284.1:18453-59660 GCF_024868665.1 Triplophysa rosa | reverse complement strand
TTCCACTGAGAAATAGAAAGCACATGACAAAAGACACACAGCTTAATGATAACAATGAAAGAAAACACTTATTGATTATATTGATAATTAAATCATACTTTTATCTAAAAATATTCCCACACGCAGTTTATGAGTCCCAGACTCAAAGGATATTAATTTATCCTGGACTTTTTCGTCCCAGACGCGAATACCACAACGCAACTTATGAGTCCCAGACTCTAAGGGATTTATTACCCTCTCTACGGGGGACTCTAACCACCCGATTTAATATTTTACTCTTTCAAATCTGATTTTTCAAAAACTTCTTTTTTCTATTTATTTCAACTTCCTCAGAATGTTCATCAAATTCAACACAACAATTTAGGTATGTTCAATAGCAGAATTTTGATTAAACAGGCTTCTGCTTACCTTTTTTATGTTGGTCGCGACCTGTGTGTTGAACCTGAATTCGTTCCGTTTTCCTCAACGCAAATGGCAAATGTGCCCTCGTCTCTTGACAAATCACGTCACGGGTCACCAATTGTTGGACTTTTGAGGCAGTCCTGCATGTTCAAAAATTTGCACAGAGACGTTCTCCAAAATCGATTAGAAGTTTATTATCAGATGTAAAAAGGAGTAACAAAGCTTTGGGTTGTCAGACGATCTCCTCACTCCACCACAAGCCAACAACCCAGATTATTTAAAAACACACATATTTATTCAGTATTTGACGTCGTTCTCATCTTCTGACTCCTCCTTCTGTGTTAGTTCCTGCAAAACAACAGTTTTTTGCAACGCATCTTTTGCACCCTGCGGTCAGTTGCTAGTTTTAGGAAGTGTTCCCTAGAGACAGTTTCATGTAGCAAGACAACATATCAAAATACTTTCAGTAAAAAACTCAATCCTCTAATGCTTTAATTAAGCAGCGTTGTTTCTTAATCCTATGATTCAATAAAACACATCAAAACTCATGATTATACTTAAAACATATGCAGTGGATTAATTCATCTCTGTGTGACTCTTTGTCAGCCTAGCAGAACTAAATGTTCTGTCAGTTTAACCCACATCCTGTTTTTTATTCATGCAGCTCTTTGTGAGTTCCTCTTTTGTGGTTTCACTCTGAGTAAAAATAGCAAGCACATGATAAAAGCACACAGCTTAATGATTTAATGAAAGAAAACACTTATTGATTATATTGGTAATTAAATCATACTTCTAACTGAATAATATTTCCACACAAGCTACAGTGACTAGTTTCAGTGTTTGACTAGCTACAGTGACTAGTTACAGTGTTTGACTAGTTTTTCCAATGCGACTGTTAAGAAGATAGCCTATCACTTTAACATTTCCATGGCGACGCGGCACTGCTTATCATGTGACACACCGCAGAGCCACAGCAGCTGTATGACTGATGCATTGCTTTTACATTCTTTTAATAAAAAAATTCACAAACTGTTAACTATGTCAAGAAATATCTGACTTTCCGATTGTCAGATATGTGCATGTGAATGTGTTTTGTTCACTTTTATAATGATCGTGTTAGTTGAGCTATAAACGGGCGCCGCCATGTTTGTTTCTGCCGCGGTCTGAGATGTGTCGGATTTACATCACGTGAATTCATCCACTTCTCTTAAAAACACAAATGTAAGTGCCTGGTGAACTGGTAGAAGAATTGAGTGATCTTAACAATTGCTTACATTGCAGATGCTTTGTCTGATGTGAATAAAACACATCCGTCAAATTACATTTGAGGAGATTGTTATTGCCGCTATATAGACAATCGCTAAATGTATTTTGTGCTTGTAGGCATGTGTATATGTCTGAAGCCTAAATGAAACATTATGTGGTTGAAAGCACTGCATAGTTGTGATATGTGACTGAGTCTGTCTCTGGCTCAGTGCCAGCCAAAGCTCCGAATGTTCTAATCACACCGGTGTGATCGTACGCGTCAAAGGGTTCACAACATTGTGAATTTAAGACATTAAGGACAGGCTGGAACTCTGCAATTGACAGAAATCCGTCGTAGACTCGCTGCAATTAACGGAAATCCGTCGTAGCGACGGAGAACTTTAATCCATGATATGAAGCTCAACAATGGTGACAATCAACAAAATGCTTCATGCTGCAATTCATGAAAAACTCCCATCATGCAATGCAGTATGACTAATTATTGTCACCACTGTTGAGGTTCATATGATAAATGTTCATGTCTAAAAGCTTGATCAGGATGTTTTATCTCAATATTGAAGCATTACTGTGGCAGTGATTTAGGAGTTTTATTTTTAATATCCAAATGTAGTTAATAAACCCAGAGAGATTTAAACCAGAAACACTCATTCATGGAAAGCATAAACTATTCTGCTCCTTTAAGATTTGATTCAGTATTGCACAAATGTTTGCTGTGAAACACTATTGTAATTGCTTAGAGGAAAATCTCTTTGATCTACTGAAAGGCTCAAGAGCTCAACTAAAGCACACACTGAGCACAATTATGGTGGCAATGTTGTTGTTGTTTTCTTTCTTCCAGCTGATGTCATCCAAGGCTGTGGCTGAAGTCAGTTGTAGTTCTTGTGTTTCTCTTTTCTTCAGTGATGTTGATTGTTAACAGCAGGTGTTCACCACTAATGCTCAATCATCATTTAATTAATCACTTAATTATCTCATTAACTTTAACTCTTTGAGGACTTGGATTTGACTTAAGACTTGCTTGTGACTTGAAAGGAATGACTTGGTTCCTCCTCTGGTGAAATCAGCTGCTGAGTTCATGGGTGAAACAAAAATATGGCAGGACTCTTACTCTTTGGCCCCTGGACTTCCCACCTCTGGATAACAAGCAGAATCATTGATGAACACAGAAACAACAAAAACAGAAAGAAAAAAAACAACTACAACTGACATAAAAATAAAACACAACAACTGTGGGAATATTTTTCAGATAAAAGTATGATTTAATTATCAATATAATCAATAAGTGTTTTCTTTCATTAAATCATTAAGCTGTGTGCTTTTGTCATGTGTTTTCTGTATTGCTCAGTGGAAAGTTACTGTGGCAGATGAGGTGAGACAGGATAAGTGGGGGTTGGAACCATAAATTATCTAAATCAACACACACACACACACACAAAGAGTCACATATAAAAGAAATGTTATGAATCAATCCACTGCATATGTTTTAAGTATAATCATGAGTTGTGATGTGTTTTAATGAATCATAGGATTAAGAAACAACGCTACATAATTAAAAGCATTAGATGATTGAGTGTTTTCTTTTTACTAAAAGAATGTTAAGAATGTTGGTATGTTGTCCGGCCACAAGAAACTGTCTCTAGGAGACCACTCCCCAAAAGAAACTGTCTCTAGAGAACATTCCTCAGGACTGGCGACTGACCACAGGATGTGAGGCATGTGTTGTGGGGGGATGTTGTTTTGCAGGAACTAAGAAAGAAGGATGGAGTCAGATATACGTGGTGCACGGTGATTGGTGGAAAGGGAGCAGCACTCCTTAAAAGGCAGAGGAGGAGTCAGAAGATGCGAGCGACGTCACATACTGAATAAATATGGGTGTTTTTGAATAATTTGGGTTGTTGGCTTGTGGTGGAGTGAGGAGATCGTCTGACAACCCAAAGCTTTGTTACCTTTTTACATCTGATAATAAAACTTCTATATAATTTGGAGAAACGTCTCTTGCGAATTTTTGAACATGCAGGACTGCCTCAAAAGTCCAACACAACTTGGTGACCACGCGCGTGATTTGACAGAGAAGTGCACATTGTGCCATTTTGCGTGAGAGATCAGAAACGGACTCAGGTTCAACACACAGGTCGCGACCTGAACAAGTAAAAAAGGTAAGCAGATATCAAAATTCTGCTATTGAACATACCTAAATTGTTGTGTTGAATTTGATGAACATTCTGAGGAAGTTGAAATAAATAGAAAAAAGAAGTTTTTGAAAAATCAGATTTGAAAGAGTAAAATATTAAATCGGGTGGTTAGAGTCCCCCGTAGAGAGGGTAATAAATCCCTTAGAGTCTGGGACTCATAAGACTGCGTTGTGGTATTCGCGTCTGGGACGAAAAAGTCCAGGATAAATTAATATCCTTTGAGTCTGGGACTCATAAACTGCGTTGTGGTATTCGCGTCTGGGACGAAAAAGGCCAGGGTGAAATAACTCCCTTTGAGTCTGGGAACTCATAAAGGAATATTCCAAAATTGTTTGTTATATGTTTGAATGTTTTGAAAAGGCAAATGCAATTGCTGAAGTGAAAATTAATGTGAAAAGTGACTTAACTGTGTGAAAATAGATACTGTATAATTTTTACAAACTGTGAATAGAATTTGTGTATAAAATGGCGGAATTTTCAGAAGAATATTGTTATGTTGGGTAGCATTATGGAGATTGTTGAGCTGGAAAATAAGAGAATAAACTATAAAGTGATTGTGATGAAAAGGAGATATAGAAAATAATAATAAAAGCAATAACTATTAAAAAGCTAAGTTTGTTGTAATAAAAAGTAATGGCCAAATCAAAAGGCAGAGAGAAGACAAATGGAGGGTGTGTGTGCAGAACCCCCTCCTTATGTGACCTCTAAGGTCAAATTTCCCTAACTCACAGGAGTTGTAAAAGTTTCTGGAGTTAAGAGATGAAAGACATATGGGGCCATGTAAGACCAAAGAGCAAACGTTATTAGGGGCAGAGTTAAATAGGAAAATTAAGGAGATAGAAAAGTTTGTGGATAAGACATGAATAATTAAGAAAAAGCAGACCACTAGCAGGCAGAGAGACAGAGGGAGGAAGGGAAAAAGAGCCATCATTTGATGAAGGAAGGAAGGTGTCACAGGAAATAGATCATTTTAAACCACGGACTGAGAAACCTTTATTTTGAAATAAAGATACAGTTACCAAGAGACCCTATGTGTTCTGGGCCACATCAGACCTTGAGAGGCTAATGCTCACTCTCCCCCTGACATGCACAAAGCGGCTGGGAATTGGATTAAGGTGGTATTAGCAAAACAAGGGCAAACTTTAACATCTGAATTTGACAGAGATGTGGACTCTCATTACATGAGTGGGATTATTTTGATGCACGTGACGCAAGCACTGCATGCTGAATTTCAAGCCATAGAGGACCCTAAGGACACAAAAAGAAAAAAAGGGGGAACAGCTTTGAGAAAGAGAAAACCCAAAGACACACGCCCAGAGACATTAAAACAGAGACTTAAACTCCATGGCACATCTGAGTGAAGTTTTTGGCACCAAGTGATTCATGGCTCAAAAAGAAAATGGACTGAACAATGAGATATTGGCCAGCCTGAAGGAAAAAACTGCCCCCACCAGTCCATGAAACAGCCGACTGAGGGTGAAAGGGAGAGGTGATAGTAGACTTTTGAGGTCCAGGTCAAAGCCCAATAAAACCATTAAAAATAAATAAATAAATAAATTAAAAAAACAAGGATATGTGGAAAGCCCAGTGAATATATATAAAAAAAATAAACGAGATGTGACCAACCTTTCCTTATATCAAATCAGACTCCTATTAATCTGTTAGAAAGAGATGCATTGTGTAAATTGGGTCTTCAAATTTGGCGTTCTACAGAAGTATAGATAGACATAGACATGAAAGAAACTCAAATGATGATCACTGTGCAAAAAGCAAACGTGTACAGGATAGGACAGATGGAGAAAGATGTAAGGCTGGCAGTTGATAAATGGGGTAAATTCACTGAAACTCAGCACAGTTACCGAAATCAGAATTCCACTGTACAATGATAGAGGACCCCCTGAGAAATTCAAATCATACTAGGTAAACAATGAATAGCTATAAAATAACTGAGAATGAATTATACACAAATGGTTCAGCGTAGCAAATTCTGTACTACATACTGCATATCCTTATATGTAGGGAAAAATTGGGAAACAACAGATGCAGGATTTTGTAACATTAAACCTGTAAGTTTCAGCATAAAAACCAATTCACCCATTTGGGTCCCACAGTATCATAACAAACCAGAGGCAGAACAAGGTGTAGCCACCACTGTCGCTGGACTACTGGAAAGGGGAGTTATAACACCCTATATTTCAGATTGGAACACACCAATTTTTCCTGTGCCAAAACCAGGAACTAACAAGTACAGATTGGTACATGATCTAAGAAATATCAATTACATTGTGGTAACACCCACAATGACTGTGCCAAACCCATATATTTCATTATCTACCTTGACACCAGCACATCAATGGTTCACATGCATTGATTTGGCCAATGCATTCTTTTGTATTCCAATTGCAGAGGAGTGCGAAGCATGTTTGGCTTTTACATACAGGGGGCGCCAGTATTCCTATAACAGATTACCTCAGGGATTTATTCTATCCCCAGGAATTTTTAATCATGTTTTGAAACAACAGCTACAGGACTGTAGCTTACCTGAAAACTGTGTCATGATCATGTATGTTGATGACCTATTGCTGGCTGCCACAACAGAAAAGGCATGCTTGGAAGCCACCAGACTTGTATTACTTCAGTTGCATAAGTCTCGGTTTAAGGTAAGCAAGGACAAACTGCAGGTTTGCAGACCTTGTGTTACATTTTTGGGTCGACTGATCACGGCACAGGGTTCAACTTTGACAGGAACACAAAGACAGGGTTTACTGAGCCATCCCAAGCCAACCACAGTGAAAGACATGTTGTCATTTCTAGGTCCTGCACAGGATTCAGTAGAGCATACTATTCCCATGTATGTTTCACTATACACTCACTTAAGCAAGTTGATCTAAGAGCATGGCATGAAAAATTGAAAGCAGAACTTCAGTGGACACCAGAGGCTGAACGGACGTTCATTGACCTAAGACACATTAGCTCATGCATGACACCTGAGCTGTGCTCAATTATGAGTTACCTTTTTCCTGGATGCCTCAGAATCTGGCTCCAGCGCACATGGTGTCCTGTTTCAAAAGACCAAGGAGGAGAAAAGTTCTGATGTATGCAGTGTGTTGTTAGACTGTGTGAGCAAAGACAACCATTTGTTCTGGATTCGCAGCGGGTGCTAAAGTAATTCACAAAACTCACACATTGTAATGGGCCACCCATGACAATACTCACCACACACTCATCATGTCATTCGTAAATTCAGCATCATTCACTTTTCACCACTGAGACAGAGAAGAATAGCTAAGATTTTGACCAGCCCAATTCACATAACACATAGGCATTAATATGGCTGATCTGATGGGAGATGGACAGCCACACGATTGTGCACCCATCACCGAGAGAGCATCCAAAGTAAGAGAAGATCTGTCTGCGGTGCCATTGACAACCCCACCACCAGTTATGACATTGTTCACAGATGGTTGTTGTTTCAGAGCAGAGGATGGGAGCCTGAAGGCAGCCTATGCAGTAGTTGAACAAGTGGGAAGCTCATTAGTGACAAGGAATCAGGGAAGTTAGAAGGAAAACAGTCAGCACAGAGAGCAGAGATGATAGCAGTGACAAGAGCCCTGTACTACGCTGGTGAGACCCGTGTGAACATATATTCCGATTCAGCATATGTTGTAACAGCTGTCCACGTGGAATTGCCCTATGGCAGAGATGTGGGTTCACCACATCACAGGTCGACCAATTACACATGCATGGAAGCCAGGGACCTTTTAGAGGCTCTGATGATACCCAAAGAGGTAGCAGTTATTAAATGTCCAGGACATTCCAAAAATGATTCCCCTATCACTGATGGAAACAATGCAGCTGATCTAGCTGCCAAAACTGAAGCTGGCTATGTTGCAACTCAGCAGGTGGTAAGATCAGATAGAGCCTGTAGTGATCTTTTGCCTCGTTTCACTCGAGAATATTTGGTCAAAGAACAACAGAAATCTGCCCCTGAAGAACAATCAGTCTGGTCACAGCATGGAGGCATCTGTGCTAGTGATGGTCTATGGCAAGCGCCAGATGGACGCCCGGCATTGCCTGTCTCTCTGACCGGTTCAATGTTAACACAAGCCCATGGGGTAAGCCATGTCAGTGACAAACAAATGATGAGAGCTCTCGAACATTGGTGGCATCCATTTTTGCAATCCATGGTGTCAGGTCATGTGACAGTTGTTGTATCTGTCAGGAACACAATGTAAAACCTAGCATCAAACCCAAACGGGGGTGTTTCCCTTTGACATCTGGTCCAGGGGAAGAAATTGTGATTGACTTCACAGACATGATTACACGAGTACATGGCAAACGCTATGTTTTGGTGATTGTTGATTATTTCACTGGTTGGCCGAAGCATATCCCGTCGGCCGAGAGGACAGTACGGCGTATAAAGTGCTTAATCAACAATACATCCACACTATGGGTTCCCACGCGTATCAGATCGAAACTAGCCATTTTAAAAATGAACATAATTGTTGAACAGGCTCTAGGCCTAACACATGCGTATGGTAGGTTTACCATGCGGCCAGCAAGGTAAGGTTGAACGTTAAACCTGACATTAAACTAAAATTGGCTAAAATCTGTGCACAGACTAAATTAACTGGCTGTCAGCCTACCCATTGCTCTCATGTCTATTCGTTCTTCTGTTAACAGGATCTCGGCTTTACACCTTTTGAATTGCTTACAGGTCGTCAATTTCCAGGCCCAACCACGGCGTTAGAGAGGACACAGTGCAGCCATTGTCACATACTGTGTATTTTGATAAACTAACCGCTCTGATTCAAACCTTTTCCCATCAGGTAACCCCTGTTCCAGCGAACCGGACTGTCACTCCCAGTCACAGCGACTGGGTAGGATCAGGACTTCCGAGAAAGTGGAGTGAACACGGTGGTCCAACCTCATACGTGTAACAGCTCGCACCTCACACTTGTGTGCAACTCAAGGCAAAGGAGAACTTGGTTCCATTTAACATCCTGTGTAGCTTGTGACCCCCCTTCTAGGTCTCTTGCTGACACTGGTTTGGACCTGAGGACTCAGGTCCAAGAGAGGGAGGATACAGATACAGAGAGTGACGGTAAAACAGACACTGAAATTGCCAATGGACAACACCAACAGCTCCAAATTATACACAAAACAGCAATAATTTGTGGTCTAGATAAACTAGACTTCAAGAAAGTGCAAAAGATTCTGAGTGAAGTGTTCACGGACGTGGACATACAAATAACCATTTATTCCTTATAATCAAGTTTTCATTATTGTGTGATTTTGAGTGTTTTTCAATGTTTTTCAATTTTCAGGTTTAAAGTGTATTTTTAAGAGTGTTTTCTTACAAGTTTTAAGGTATTAAGTTTTAAGAAGTGTTGATTTTGTAAAGATAACAAGACATTACTAGAGAGGGTGAATATAACAGCAACAAATGAACTGTGGGAAAATTGGAAGTTGTATGTGTATTAGGATAATTGCAGGACCATCGTAGGGATAATATTTGGAATACAAAAAGTCAAGAAGGCAATAGACCTGTGGATGTTGTTGTATTCCCTGTATTAGATCACTGTGCAATAGTTAATTGTTACAGCTATTGAAAAGAAAGAATCTCCACCCCCATACAGTATGCCTTTGTTATCAAGTGATCTAGCAGAAAATGAAGGAGAAGATGATGTGTGACCTCTTACGAGGTCAAGAGAGGGAATTGTGGAAATATTATTCAGTTAGAAGTATGATTTATAATTATCCAAATCAGAATCAGAATCAGAATCAGGAAGAGCTTTATTGCCAATGTGTGTTGCACACACAATGGAATTTCTTTGGTGTTAAGTTCTATACAGACATTCAACACAATGAACATAAGTAAAACAATATAAACGATTTACTAGTCTAAAGATTCTAAATTGTGCAATACTAAAAATAAAAACTATGTTACAGAAAAATATATAATCAATAAGTGTTTTCTTTCATTAAATCATTAAGCTGTGTGCTTTTGTCATGTGTTTTCTGTATTGCTCAGTGGAAAGTTACTGTGGCAGATGAGGTGAGACAGGATAAGTGGGGGTTGGAACCATAAATTATCTAAATCAACACACACACACACACACACACACACACACGCACACACACACACACACACAGAGTCACATATAAAAGAAATGTTATGAATCAATCCACTGCATATGTTTTAAGTATAATCATGAGTTGTGATGTGTTTTAATGAATCATAGGATTAAGAAACAACGCTACATAATTAAAAGCATTAGATGATTGAGTGTTTTCTTTTTACTAAAAGAATGTTAAGAATGTTGGTATGTTGTCCGGCCACAAGAAACTGTCTCTAGGAGACCACTCCCCAAAAGAAACTGTCTCTAGAGAACATTCCTCAGGACTGGCGACTGACCACAGGATGTGAGGCATGTGTTGTGGGGGGATGTTGTTTTGCAGGAACTAAGAAAGAAGGATGGAGTCAGATATACGTGGTGCACGGTGATTGGTGGAAAGGGAGCAGCACTCCTTAAAAGGCAGAGGAGGAGTCAGAAGATGCGAGCGACGTCACATACTGAATAAATATGGGTGTTTTTGAATAATTTGGGTTGTTGGCTTGTGGTGGAGTGAGGAGATCGTCTGACAACCCAAAGCTTTGTTACCTTTTTACATCTGATAATAAAACTTCTATATAATTTGGAGAAACGTCTCTTGCGAATTTTTGAACATGCAGGACTGCCTCAAAAGTCCAACACAACTACAACTGCCACAACTCCATTAACATCTTTACTTATTTATATTATTGAGAAGAGTTTATTCTGTTCATGTTTGACTGAAAATAACTGGTTTGATGTCACCATTATGGTGATCAGTGTTTGTTTTAGATGGGCACTTTGACTCTTTAGATTTTTTTAAAGTTAGCTTTAAACTTATCGTTGTAATTTAAGTGTCAAGAGCTCAACCAAAGCAAACACTGATCACCATGATGGTGCTTTTGTTATATGGGAAATTTAAGTTGGATCAACTCAATTATATTTAATTACATGAGTCTATTTGTTATGAATTTGATCTAAAGTGTATTTAATAAAATGAAGTTGGTCCCACTTAATTAAATTTCATTGAATGAGCCTGTTTTTTATGAGTGTAAGCCACACATATTTATTGGATGAAAATCCTGCACTCGAATAAATTGAGTTCATCCAATGAGTTATTTTTTTAAGTGTGGGAGCAGGCAGAGTAGAGACATAACCACTGCTAACTGCATGTTTTCTATCACTTCAGATAAATCTTCTGAAATCGTCTTTGGCTCTTTATTTTATTCACCCACACAGAGAAATAAAAGAAACACAATGCAGAGAGTTAATCGGGATGAGCAAAGAGCAGCCCGGTTACACAAGCAACAAACATGCAACATATTGTGCAGCGCCCGGTTGTGGAAGAACACAGTCACTGAATTAGCACGGGAACATTTTTAGTAAAAGACAAAAATACATTGTATGAGTCAAAATTATTGATTTTTCTTTTATGCCCAAAATCATTAGGATATTAGGTAAAGATCATGTTCCATGAAAATGTTTTGTAAATTTCCTACCAGAAATATATAAAAACTTTATTTTTGTGAGTGGATGGTCTGCCACAGCACCTCTGATTAACAACTTCAAAGGCAATTTTCTCAATATTTAGATTTTTTTTCACTTTCAGATTCCTGAGTTTTAAACGGTTGTATCTCAGCCAGATCTTGTCCTAACAACTCATATATCTATAGAAAACTTATTTATTCAGATTTCAGATTAAGTAAAAATCTCAATTTCGAATGGGTTTTATGTGTCAAAAATTGACCCATACAACTGTTTTTTGTTGTCCAGGGTCACATATTAGGAATGCGTGGTTGAAGTTTCTTTTTAAAGACGTTCCAGCTCACGTGCGTGAAACATTGAACGTTTGTTCGATTAATTTCACCGTTGATTCCTTTGTAAACAAGGCTCATGTCTATGCTGGATTTGCAGAGAGACGGAGATTATAAAGCAATGCTGTGCCGTCAATATTGAATCCAACCGGAATCTTATGTGAGTAAAATAATATGTTCGATGCGTCACTATTGCTTTGTTAGAGATCGTTTATATGTCCTGATTATGTGTCACCTACGTGTCTAGCCAAGTTTAAAGAAGGTTCCAGCTAAGCACGTAGATTGTCAAACAGACACACAGAAATGTTCATCACACGACACGCTGCTGTCTTTAGAAACTGTTATCCAATCAAAGCAGTGGCCGTTTACTTACAAGGCTTCAATGCGGCCCGCCCATAAAAACTGAGTGTTTCTTGAACCGGCCTCAAAACCAGGGTAGAAAATAGCCTATTACTTATTGATTTTGATGTTTTTGAATGTAAAGACCACCTGAACGTCATAAGTAGACCTCAGAAAACAGTATAAAAAACAAGTTTGTTGGTGAGCATTAAAATCACCAACATCTTGTGATTAGAATCATTGATCTCGTTTGGTTTGAGTGTTGTGCTGTTGAAGCTAAAAATAAAATTGTTAGATCTAGAAGTTTTATTTGCATTTTGATGTCTAAAGCCTGGCTCAGATTACAGGATTCTCGGCCAGATTTTACCCCGATTTCCCCTCCTGAGAATCTTTGAAAAAATCGGGTCCAGAACCTCGATCGGGTCCGAGGTTCGGCCCAGATTATCACGTAATGTGAGGCGTACACGGATCGAATTTTACACCTCCCGATCTGCTCCGAGAGAAATCGGGGCCGCCCCGATCATATCAAACATGTTTGATATTTAGGATTTTAAATCAGGGTGATGACGTTGGTACTTTCGCAACAGCCAATGAGAGGCACATCTGCAAGGTGACGGAGGTGACTGGCAGACCTCTAAAAATGTCGACCGCGAAAGCTCCTGCAAGGGTACGTTGGACGGCGGAGATGGAGGAACAACTTGTGGCAACAACATGATTGTCTATATAATGTATCCTCCAAAACATACCACAACCGCACAGATAAGGAAAAGAGCTGGGGAGAAGTCGCGTCGGTTTTAAATGTACCGGGTAAGTTAATTGCTAACGCGCAGCTTGTAGTTTCGTTCAACAGATTGTTATTTGGCTATAGGCATACATAGAACATGCGTTTATGTGTTTGTTTTTATTCTGTATCTTATAATCACATTGGCATTCATCTTTATTCTCGGCAGCGACATTTTTTTTTCTTCCGTTATTTAATAACATTAAATTTAAGCGGCTCGCCCAAAGCACAGTCATAACTTCAACCCTAGCAAAAAGCATTATAGCACCCCCTGCTCAAAATACGTTCCCGCGGCTTTGGACAGACAGACAGAGAATCGTTCAGAGAGCGACAAAGACGTTACACAACCGTTGCCAGGTGAGATCACGTGAAATTAACTTTGCGATGTCCCTTTGTTTACTTCTGTTTCCCGGTGAGATGACGTAAGAGCGTCCTCTGGTATGATAATCTTAATATTATCCTGTAGTTTGGGTGTCTTAGAATGTCTTTTAATGTGCAATTATGAAATAAAAAAACTTCCAATAAAACTTTCTAAATTTTAATAGTTGCACTTGCTACCTTTAGTCTTATTTATAAACACAACATTACCCCCCCCCCCAAAGTTTTCTTATCTGGACATTTCACATTCATAAATGCAAGTTTACAAAGGGCAAACCTATTTTTGTAGTGCTTGAAAAAGAGATTCAAATGTAGATGTGATGTCAACATCTAAAAATAGTAAACCCATTAAAACGGTTACTATTAGCTCCTTTTACAAAACTGCATATCCTATGGATATGTAAAATATGTGTAATTTAGTTGTACACTGATGAGTGTGAGCTTGTTTAAGATTTTAAATAAGAGAATCTGTCAAGATTCTCCTTATGTGTGTGCTGCAACCAGAATTTTTAATCTTTCCGGATTTTAAAACTCCTGTAGTCTGAGCCAGGTTTAAGATTTTAAATAAGAGAATCTGTCAAGATTCTCCTTATGTGTGTGCTGCAACCAGAATTTAAAAACTGTCAGGATTTTAAAACTCCTGTAGTCTGAGCCATGCTTAAAAGGATTTGTGAAATCTGGATGCAAAAAAAGCACAGCAGACATTTGACAAACACAGACATCAAGCATCAGGGTATGAACCTCAACAATGGTGTCAATCAACAAAATAAAACGTTTTACCGCAATGCATGCTGGGTAACATCTTTGTACAAAACTCATTCATGATTCCCAGCATGCATTGCAGTTTATCTGTATATCAAAATTTGTTTGATGATTGTCACCATTGTTGAGATTTATACACTGATTCTTGATGTCTGTGTTTGTCTAAATTCTGTTGTTTTTTTGCATCCTGTTTTCACAAATCTTGTAGCCATTGAAATACAATTAAACTCCCTGATGTTTTAACAGCCCTTCAGAGTCAAGAACACAATTTACACATAACATGCATTCACTGTATCAAACTACAACATGATGGTGTTTTTAATTCACACCATCAAACTCCATTGGATTAGACTCTCATTGCATTGCCATAGCAACAGTACATCACATGCACACAGTTACAACACGTCAAAGAATCTTAACACATGAGAGTCAAGGGTCAAGAGCCCAACTCAAGGAAACACAGATCACCATGATGTTGACTTTTGTTAGCTGGGAACGTTCTTAGAACATTAAAAAACTGGACATTTTGTATGTTTTTAAAACCTTTTCAAAAGCATGAAAAACTTCCAAGGAACGTTCTTATAACAAACTTTTGTTAACTGCACTGTAAGTTCTGTGTTAAGGTCAGTACACACAGCCCCGCCCATCCAGAGTTTACAAACCACATTCCTGCATTCGTTCCATCGTTTCTGTTTTATCAGCTTAGTCAACAAATTCATTGACTTCACACACCCAGCACACAAACTTTTTGAACTGTTGCCCTCTGGCCGGAGCTTCAGAGCACCAAACACCAGGACTTCCAGACACAGAAGAAGCTTCTTCCCCCAGGCAATCTCCCTCCTAAACACATAACTGCTCCTTAAGAGCAATATTCCACTTCCACTACTCCTATAGTGTGCACTATTGTGCCTTATTATATCTACATTTTATGTATACATTTTTACAAACTACCTCTACTTACTAAATTATCCATTTGCACAAGTGTACATACAATCTGTTAATATGTAATAAATAATAATTCATTACATTTATATAGCGCTTTTCTAGACACTCAAAGCACTTTACATGGAAGGGGGATCTCCTCAACCACCACCAATATGTATATTCTACTGTATACTACCCTGTACAATGTCTCTTATATGTTATTATATTATATATATTTTATATATGCCTATTTTAGAATCTTTTAGACTGTAAATCTTATTATATTGTATTGTCATTGTGTTGAATGTCTGTACTACAAGCTTCCAACGCCAAAGAAAATTCCTTGTGTGTGCAAGCACACTTGGCAATAAAGCTCTTCTGATTCTGATTCATGTGTATTGTGCTGCCCACGGGGAAGCTTATACAGTGACAGTATTTACCATACTAGTAACAGACAGTTGCGCTTATCAACCACATGGAGGAACCTGTGAGCAAATGTACTATAGTGTTGCTTTAAAGCAGGGGTCCCCAGGTTCAGTCCTGGAGATCCAGTGTCCTGCAGATTTTAGCTCCAACACTAATCAAACACACCTGAACAAGCTCATCAATGTCTTCAAAATCACTAGAACCACTGACAGCAAGCAACCATTGAATCAATGTTCAAATGTGCCGATTTGTCAATGTTAATGGCATTGAATCAATATCACTTTTGCGCCCGCAATTAATGTTGAAAACATGTTGACATTTCATCAAACCACCGTTACTGTGATCAGTGTTTGTTCAGTTGAGCTCTTGACTCTTGTGTTTTTGTTAAAGAGTAAGTAACATTAGATTATGGAAATTACATTTCATGCAGTGTGTTATGTTGCCGTGTTTGAAAGTAAGCTGTCTGCCAAGTTGTAAGTCTGAAGGTGAATAAATAGCAAAGTTATTGGCTTGTAAAAATGGGAGTCGACTCTGAATCATGCAAACAAGACATGAGCTAGTCTGAGTCTCTAACCGCCGCATATCTACGTCACTAAACATAGTCCCCGCCTACGTTTTGCTGGGACTGCCGCGAAAACTTCACTCTCCTCCCCCAAAACACTGTCGCTCGTTTGTGATGCGTGTGCATTATGTCTACAACATGTGTTCTACGTTGTGAAACTGAGTCCGTCTTATTTCAACTACCAAAGGAAGAACTTCTGAGGGAACAATGGTTACAATTCATTTTTCAAACGATACCAAAGGAGTATAACCCCAGGGTTTTACTGTGCGCGCGTCATTTCACCGAAGATTGCTTCAATAATCTTGGCGCGTTCACTGCAGGATATGTGAAACGACTATCCTTGAAAGAAGGGGCAATAACAACCTTATTTGGACCTGTTAGCTCCACCGAATCACAACCTGTAAGTGTGAATATTTATTTATGTCTGAACTTCAAGAAATATTTGTGTACCCCAGCAAACACAGAACGTTCCCCTAACGTTAGTTTTTGGTTCCCTTTTGGTTATTTTTGGGAACCAAAAAATAATGTTCTAAGAACGTTCTTTACTGGTTTTATTTTTTGCAACCAGAAAATAACGTTCCCTGATGGTTATTTTTGGTATTTTTTTGCAACCAGAAAATAACTAGAAAATTACGTTACCTGATGGTTATTTATTGTTTTGTTTTTTTAACCAGAAAATAACGTTCTCTGATGGTTATTTATTGGTTATTTTTTTGCAACCAGAAAATAACCAGAAAACAACATTCCCTGATGGTTATTTTTTGGTTCTTTTTTTAATGGTAAAAATAGTCAAAACTGGTAAACGTCAGTGACATGTGCAATACAGAAATCACATTAACACATGTTATACTGACCAAATGAAATGAATAAATGTGCCCTTTAATGGCTGAAAATAATAAACTAGTTAAGCTAAATGAAAATACAATCATCTATATCCATGTGTATTTCTTTAGTGTGGTTGTCTGTTACTGTATGTGTGTGCGCTCGAGCACGTGCATTCTCCGCTCTGCCGCGCACTAATTTAAAAATTAACGGTCATTTCATTTTACCTCACCCACTAACACATTAGTTTAGCGGTTTATTTATTTTAATTTATTATTAAAAAACATACAGATTTGATAGCAAACTTATATTTTCGTGATTTTCGATTGATTTGACACATCTAAATCAACAGACCATGATGTAAGGACTGAACTCAGGGCTATTGATTGTTATATCTAAAGACGGAGCCGCGCTATACTTCTGTGATGAGACAAGAATATTGTTAGCCTGAAGATAATTAAATGTTTATTCCTCTGTCAATAAAAATCTGCTTTAAATATTGTGTTGAAGTCATGGTTATTTTATTTCAATATCTATAATGTCTGATGTTGAGGTAGATCTACACACAGTGTGGTTTTATTAGATTAAATCAAAAATTAGGCTACTTCAGTAATGAAAAAGGAATTATTAGGCTAAAAGAATAATCTAATGCATTGATTTCATCCTCCATATTGTGTGGGATGTTATATTTTACTTATTTTAATTAGATTAAACAAGCGATGGATAAAAACACAGTATGGATGTATTCATTACTGACGTGTAGGCCAAACGGACCCGAGAAAAATATTTTAGGCTAACGTTCTGTCAACGTTCCCATAACGTTAGTTTCTGGTTCCCAGAACATTATTGGAACCAGAAACTAACATTCTATTAACGCAAAGAAAACTTTCCTGAAGAACCAAAAACGAAGCTTAGAAAATAACGTTCTGGGAACCAAAAAAATAACGTTTGAGGAACGTACTGGGAACCGAAAATTGTTAGCTGTGCCTTATGTCTGTGTTTAGCTAATGCATATAACGCTAACATTAACATGTACCGTTATTTCTGGGGTATTACAGTTTGTTTATCTAGCTATGAACTCGGCTGATTTAAGTGTTCAATGTATTATCGTCTATCTATTATCTGCTATCGTCTTCGGATGTTTCTTCGGCAGACTCAGGCTCAAACTGGTACGGTGAAATCCCCGCCATCTCTATCTATACACTGTATATAATATCCAACCACCTGTTAACCGAAATCCAGCAATGATTGTAGGCGTTCCATTTGCGACACATGATGAACGCTGTAACAAGTTCAAGGAATGGGAAGAAGGAGGCGGTCACCAGCGAACGTTCAACAACTTTTAATAAAAAATAAACAAACCACAAAACGAAAGTAAAATGCCGGCAGCTCCCTCACGGCCGACTGCCGGCCACACAAACATAACAACATATAACATAACATAATATAACATAACATAACATAACATCCAGGCCTGCTCTTCTCTCGTCGTACATTCCTGTCGCTCGTCCTTGTATGTTTCCGATCTCCTCCGTGAGAGATGCGAGACCGGTGCAACGCACAGCTGACACTCATTATCACTAGGGGTGGGCGGATCGATCCTTGAAGTATCGATACTTCCAATACTGAGGTTGTATCGAAAAGGATCGATCCTAACATAAAAATATCGATACTTTTTAGTTTTTACTACTGATTTTATTTATTTACTAATGTAGCTAATAATTGTATAATGAAGAAAAACTATTTCACATACACCTAGTTTTGCACACGTTGCTCCTCCCTGCCCTGCTGTGTTTTGTAGTCCGCTATCACGTGACTCAGCAGCGCCAAGCGCAAGCATGCAGACGCTGCTGCAGCCGGCGAAAAGAAGAGGAGCATCGTGTGGAGTTTTATCACCTCGGTTTTATCACCACCATCGTTCTCACCGTCTGGAACATCCTGATACGCGCATAGCCACTTGAACTCATAATTCTTGGTGACATTTCTACCATAGGCATATGCATGGAGACAACCGTGGGACACACATAAAAAGGACATAGCATAATATATTGTGTGAACCAATATAACATAATACAGTGTCTGAACCAAAAGTAGGACACAGGCAAAACTTAGAATCTCACAATGGCCACTTTAAGACCAACAGTCTTACAAACAATAGTAAATATAATTCTGTGTCCTTAAAAAGATCGAAATCAAAACAAAAAAGATATGTTAAAATGTGTTAATAAAAAGTATACCTCTAAAAATGTTGCCACTTGCGTATGTTTTTTTTTCGTTTTTCATTTTGCTAGCTGTTATGAATAAAATAAATACATAGGTATACAGGAATAATATCTAAACAAAGAAACAAAATAAACATTGAAATTACTCATCACTTTCCTCTCCATCATCCTCAGACCGTATCTCTATTACGGAGGCATTGGCCACAGCAAATTCCTCATCCTCTATTCCACCAGCATTTTGATCCACCACTCTTTCCTCATTCACAACTCTTTCTACTGGTTCTAGCTATATGTATTATGTATGAACATAATTTTCCTCATCATCATCAGTATCTAAAGCAGTTTCCCACACTCTACAATAAGTTTGCTATTCATAATCACTTTCTGGTGTGGTTCAACACAATATAACAGCAGACATGGAACACATAAGATCACACACAAGAGTCAAGAGCCCAACTCAAGGAAACACTAATCACCATGATGGTGACATCCAAATGAATCACTTTCAACAACAAAAATATAAAGTAGTGTTAAAGAGGTCATATGACACGGCTAAAAGGAATATTATGGTTTGTTTTAGATGTAATGCAATGTGTATACAGGATTTAAGGTTGAAAAACACTGTATTTTCCACATACCGCGCATGTTTGTATCTCCTCTTTGCTCCGCCTCTCTGAAACGTGCAGATTTTAAACAAAGCTCATTGCTCTAAAAAGCGAGGTGTGCTGTGATTGGTCAGTTAACCGGTGCATAGTGATTGGTGGAATACTGCAAGCGCGTGACGGAAATGTAACGCCTCTTACCATATTCAGAACATCATGTTCCCAAGCAATTGTACTGACAGACAGGTGATAAAATGTCATCGTAACTTCCTTATATAAATTGGAGCCCGAATCTGATACAGAAAATGAAGATGATCAAGCCGATACATCAACTTTGCCAACGCAACTTGAGCACGATGTAAAGGATTGATAAGATTTTATTAAAAAAATATGACGTTAAATAGTTAAAAACTATAGCTAACTGTTTTATCTTTTATATACGACGTTATAAAGACTAAAAACAAACAACCATATACATCTTACAGAGTTTGTGTGAGGTAGAAACAAGCTCGCATGACAGCAGGGAATGGTATAAATAATTAATAACGCGAGGCTTTGGCCCTTCTTGATCAACCAGTGTTACGCCATGTCTCGTCGCGACTCAACAAAGACAATAAACCCCATTATAAACACCACATTTGTTGCCTCTAGTTGGAACATAATTACTGATTATTATGACTTATGTTGTCTGTTTTCACGTTGCGCACATGTCTGCACAAACTTGAACATTCGGATTGTACTTTTCTGGAACAGTGTTGTAAATAAAATGTAATTATTCGTTTTTAGCTGTCTCATCTTTTGGCAGGGCAAACAAAGAGTCTTTCTTTTCGCAACGAAACACACAGCGTCTCCGCGACATGGCTGCGGCGGTGACGATACAATGAGATTTACAGGTAAGCCCCCTCACTTGCGTTTAGATTTGGGCGGTCTTAAGTCAAATCATGTTACGAAGTGACGTACATTCGCCGGGGTGTGGTTACACGAGGCGTTTCAGGCAGGTCTGGGTTCGCATTCGCTTTTAGATAGAATGCATCTTTTGTTTTGACACTTTAATTTGAGCAATTTTACGCGTCTAATACATGCATGAGCAACTTATAACACACCAAAGACACAGAAAAACACGTATTTCCGCCATTTGACCCCTTTAAAATACAAAACAGTCTTTTATAATCTGTGTATTTGAAATACTGCCCATCTCTGGTAGTAGCAATAAATGAAGAAATCTCATCAGATCTGGTAACTGAATGTCTGTGTTCTTCTGTGTTGCAGGTAAAGAGGCACAATGAGAGACATTATCCCCAAGAACAAAATTAAAGGTGTTGATTTCTGTGGAGATAAGAGCTTCACGTATATAATCCGCTCCGATCTGGGCTGTTATATGAGGACAACTGATTTACATGGAGGTTCAAACCTCACTATATTCAAGCTGCATCCCTCCTGCCAAAATGGAGACCATTATATTGCTGATAAGGATGGCCACTTTTACATCATTAAGGGTAAATCGTACAGCAGAGTCACAGATCTGTCAACAGACGCTAATGCCGAAGTTAAAGACCTGCATCCAGACTTTCAGGGTGGAGATCACTACTTCTACTACTGTTCCCTTTTTCTCATCATCTTCCAAGCAAAGGAAACTGAAAAAGTAGCTATTGATCTGAATCAACCTGACAACCTCATTAATTCAGAACGCAAGATGCATCTCAAATTCAGTAATGGTCTGTATTACTGGGGTCGTAACAATCTCTTATGTTTCCTGAAGCCGGTCTCAGAGTGGGGAGTGGAATACTACGAAGTCAGCGATCTTTTGAGAGATAATGGTCATGCCTATTCTGTTCACCCTGATGTTGTGAACTTTCTGCCTGGAGGTCTGTCCATAACTCAAGGTCCGGGACCTTATAATATTCTCCCACTATTCGGTGGGAGAATATTAAAACTATAAATAATGACAGCAATACACCAATGATATGGCGGAATAAAGTCGTTAAGAAGGTGGGATACAACAAGGAGAAGATGAAAGAGATCACACACAACTGGAAGTTTGGAGCATCAGCCACGATTGAATCTGGAGAGATGGCGTCATTAATTGCAAAGTTCCAGTTCACCTTTTCAGCAGAATATGGAGGATCAAATGTGAACACTGAGAAGGAAAACTGGGATGAAGCAACTGAAGTGGAAGAGGAACTGACACTGGAGCTGAAGCCAAATGAAAGTGTATATCTGTGGCAGTACAAGCTGGGTCTTGGTGATGAACCGGTGCTGTTCTGTTGTGATATAAAGATCAACGATGAGCCGAATCCTCCAGCTGAAGTCCCACTGCCACCTGCAAAACCATGAGGACACACAAGAGGTTCTTTACATATCTGAAATTAGGCTGATGCTGTTTTGTGTTCTTGTGCTGGAGTCATTTTCAGATCCAGTAGACACAACACTTTCCATTAGAACGGTTTATAGATGATTGTCCTGTGATTTCAAAACAAAATCCTGAAGTCACACATGACTATCAAGAATACTTTTTTTTAGTGTATCAGTGTGTAGAGTTGTGTTCATGTCATCTAACTCAAGTGTTGAACACAGAAATAATGAAAAACAAATTCTGTATCTGTTTAGTTTGTTTTCACTTGTGTAAAACTTTGGTTTTGGGGTTTCTCTTGTGTATCATCTAATATTCTGCTCTGAATGATCTGCATCCCTGATAGCATGCGTACATCTGTGAGACGTCTCTGAGACGTGTGATATAGACGTCTAGAAGATGTCTGTAAGATGTTTATGATTTAGAATGGATGTAAAACTACCATTTTTAAGATGTTTTAGCAGACATCTTACAGATGTACATGCCCTGATAGCAAGCAAACATTGAATTAATGTTAAACTATAATTACTTTATATCAATATCACTTTAGCACCTGCACATTTTTTTTTAAAGTTGTGGACATTTCAACAAATACCATTATTGTGATCAGTGTTTGCTTTAGTTGGGCTCTTGAATCTTGCAATGTGGAGTTAGGTTTTCTTTGGCCATCCATGTGTCTTCGAACACATTTGTTGTGTCAAGTACAGGTAAAATTCAGTTGGAGCAGGTAATGATGATGATGATGATGATGATGATGATGACGATTCATACGTTGTGTTGTGATCACTGTGAAGTTGGTAAAGTAGTTCTGAGTTTCATTAAAGCGTTAATATGGTGTTATACTGCAGTGTGAGATTACAACAGTGTTATGACTGTAATATTAGAAATTAACAAAATATATTTAAAAAACTACTGAATCAATGAAACTCAACAATGGTGACAATCAACAAAAGAAAGCTTCATGCAGCATTGCATGCTGGGTAACATCATAGGACATGACTCCCAGCATGCATTGCAGTTGATCTGTTTATCTGAATTAGTTTGATGATTGTCAACATTGTTGAGGTTTGTATGATGTATTGATTGAGGAGTGTTGATGTCTATGTTTGTTATTATGCGATTGTGTTTATTTTGTCACAATACTTTAACACTTTTTAACAAGGATACTCACCTGGATAAAGAAAGATTCAACCTCAATATAATTCATGAAGCATCTCAAACTGCTTGACACTTGTCTTAACATTTTCAATATAATCTTTTCTTTATCAATACAAAGTGTTTATATTGAACTGCCATCAGAAGCATTGAAAGAGAACTGACGTAACAAGAGTCAAGAGCTTAACTAAAACAAACACTCATCACAAAAATGGTGGTTTGTTGAAATGTCAACAATTTTAATACATTAATTGCAGGTGCAAAATTCAATGCAATTAGTTATTAACATTGCTTCAATGATTGTTTGCTACGTCTGTAAGATGTTTACTAAAGATCAGGAGATCTGGAAAACGTCTGATAAACATCTTAAAAATGGTAGTTTTACATCCATTCTAAATCATAAACATCTCACAGACATCTTCTAGACGTCTATATGACACGTCTCAGAGAAGTCTTGCAGATGAGCAAACAACCAAAGGAAGACATCAAAAAGACATCTCACAGATGTACGCATGCTATCAGGGATGATATCATTATGTTCATTATTTGTGTTATGATATAGTTTTCTGTATTTCACTTTGTGTCATTTAATGTGAAATAAAGTTGTAAACTGAATTTGTTAGATTTTCATTACAATTCTGTTCCTTTACCAAAACATGGCCGTGCATGTATCATAAATCCTAAACTCATCATAAATCCTCATAATCTCAATTAGATTTTTGCTTGACACTTGTATTAGGTGACTTTCACACTTGAAGTTTAGTTCGGAACGGGGCACGGTTATAATAGCATGAAAAATCGTTAATGTGAAAGCTGTCAAGCGGACCCGGGTGCGCACCTGCCGAACCCGAGACTAGGCAGGTCAATAGTAATCCACTGTTTCCTCAAAATAGTCTGTTTGCTAGCAGCAGAAAGCCGTCTGCATGCAACGCGCATACAGTAAATCCAAATGTCATTTACTGCTGCGCATAAAAGCACCAAATAAATAAAAACACAATATATTGATCCGTGTTCTGTCATGTGCCTTGCACATTTTTGATGACATAAGATGAATGTAAACGCAGCAGGGTTCAACAGAATCAAGTTGAGTCTGAACAAAACCATCGCTGCGGGGGGCGCTGGGAACAAACTGGAGATCTGGAAAACATCTGATAAACAGATGTCTTGCAGATGAAATGAAACGACCTGCTTATAGCATCAGATAAAGGTAACATCTCACTCCTTTCCTGCTTGACTTTAGTGCTGCGTTCGATACTGTAGACCATAACATACTTCTAGATCGCTTACACAATTATACCGGTATTCAGGGACAGGCACTACAATGGTTCAGATCACACCTGTCAAACTCAATTCCTGGAGGGCCGCAGCTCTGCACAGTTTAGCTCCAACCGTAATCAAACACACCTGATTCATCTAATCAAGGTCTTTAGGATTACTAGAAACCTCTAAACAGGTGTGGGTTGGAATTGGTTGGAGCTAAACTGTGCAGAGCTGCAGCCCTCCAGGAATTGAGTTTGACACCACTGGTTCAGATCTTACTTATCAGACAGAAATCAATTTGTCCATTTAAATGGGGAATCATCAAATCTAAAACAAGTAAATTATGGATTACCTCAGGGATCGGTTTTAGGACCCTTGCTATTGTCCATATACATGCTGCCCCTTGGAAACATTATTAGAAAACATGGAATTAGCTTCTACTGTTATGCAAATGATAATCAGCTACATATCTCATCGTGACCAGGGCCCGTATTCATGAAAAATCTTAGCGCAAAGAGTTGCTCCTAGTGACAAAATTCTAAGAAAATTCTTAGAAATGTGGGTGTTTCCCCTTAAAATGACAGAATAGATCCTAGTAAAGAAAAAGAGTAATTCATAAAGCATCTTAACCCTTAAAAGAGCTCTTATGGTCCAAAATTTTAGGAGTTGCGAGGAGGACTATTAAGAGACTTAAGAGTTTCTTTAGCAGCAGAGAAAATAGACGAAACACAAAAAGTAAGAAGATATGTGTTGCAATGCATGAGAATTTCCATATTACTTTTAAGGTTTATCAGAATTTTTTTATTGTTTTTGTGTGTGTTCAACTTTTATTTAGCTTGGTTTTGGTTTTCTTGTATAGCTGCTTTGATGCAATGCAAATTGTAAAAGCACTATAAAATTAAATTAAATTGAATGACAGTGAGTTAATAAGACACAACACATTAGGTTGTGCAGGGTTCATGTTTGTGAACGATCATATTAGAGACACGCTAACATCTCCAAGACAGCGCAGAAAATGCCATAGCTCCAGAAATAGAAGAAATCACCACATTAACATATTTAGCAACTGGAGAAATGCAGCTATGTAGCAGAGATGATCACAATGTGATTGTGACCGTCACAACGGTCACAATCTAATTACACAAACAATTACAGCTCTTACAGAAACTTATTGTGTCACTGTTCATGTTCTATTAAATACGTTGACATTAACAGCATGGTAAATAAAAAAAAAAAGAATATATGAAGAGTTTGGTTGCAAAATGAGATACTCCGTTTTTAAAAAAAAATCAAAAATAATGTTTTTTATTATGTTATCGTGTTTTTATTGTCTTTTATTGTGTTAGTTAGCTGTACTTTTTAGTTATTATGGCTTAAATCAAAACAAACCAACTGCAGTTTGAATGATATTAATTGGAATGCACAATAAAAAAACAGTTTTTAAAACAGTTATCTCCTTTTGGAACCAAACTCTTGACGATATATATATATATATATATATATTTATATATATGTGTGTGTTTGCGTGTGTGTGTGTGTGCCTGTGTGTGTGTGTGTGCGTGCGTGCGTGCGTGTGTGTGCGCGTGTGTCAAAGTAAGTCTAGTTTAGTTTTAGTCTGTTGTAATCTTGTCCAGTGTTGTATTAGTCTGTTTATTTAGTTAGTGTATTCAGTCTTTGTTCCTGTGGTTCCCGTTCATCGTGTCTTGTTTTCCCCATCGTGGGTTTTTTGTTTCCGTTTTTTTGTCAATAAAGTGTTTTGTTAACCCCTTCACCACCGCCTGCCTGCATTTGGGTTCTTTCCTGCCACAGTCCGTGACACATTATGTTAAAAAAATCATGATCCATCAGTTGCATCATCTTCCATGGCCATGATCCCTGCCAGCTCTGTTGTGATGTACCTCAAGCCTATAATTCTCCATCAAATGAAGGGAGTTTTAGGAGCTTGTCCACTACTGTCTTCATTGATGTATGTGAGGAACTGCAAGATGCTGCGATTATGTTTGTAAACGATAATCCATCAGTTGCATCATCTTCCATGGCTATCGCTGCCAGCTCTGTTGTGATATCATCAAGTGATGTACCTCAAGTCTAATGCTCAGTTCAGTGAGGGGAGTTCTAGGAGTCTTCTGGACAACAACAGGTAAAAATTCTAAACATCCGCTGTTCTCTATTACATTTTTTATGACTTTTTTACACTTTGTCAGTAGAACTTAAACAATTTTGACACAATTTCAATGATTTTGTGTGGAAAAAGTTCTAAAACTCAGATTTTTTTTATTTAAGGGAGGTGCAATATGCAGCACTCTTTGAAAGCGATGTCAGTGACTGAAAGTATACAATTCCCACATGAAATAGAGGACAATGTGTCGACATGTTCAGAAGAACGGTAAATATCCTGTTTTAATTTATTTCAGCAATCTACCGATGAGTTGAATATATTGATGAGTGTTCAATTAGATTTAGACTTAGATTTAGATTCAACTTTATTGTCATTACACATGTACAAGTACATTGCAACGAAATGTGACCTCTGCATTTAACCCATCCAGAGAGTAGTGAACACACGCACAGCAGGTGGTGAACACACGTACACCCGGAGCAGTGGGCAGCTATCACTGCAGCACCCGGGGAGCAAGTATAGGGTAAGGTGACTTGCTCAAGGGCACCTCAGTTGTTACCCGCCGGTCCTGGGAATTAATTAGGAGATGTCCAGAAAGTGCATGCATGCACAGCATCCATGAACAGGAAGATAGATATACAGATGATACCTTTACTTTTTATTATTCTGTCACTATGCTGCTATTTTACTTGTGAATGATGATGTATTTTTCTCCTATTTTCAGAGACATTACAGGAATACTAGAAAACCTGGCAGAGAAAATTGATGAAAACAGAGCATCGTATTTTAATATTAGCAGAAAACACATCTGGGAAAGTGCAAAACTCACAATGTCTATGAAATCTATCTGTCCATCAAAGAGGATTGATGTGATTTATGGATGACTTAGGGACAAGTGAGGGAGCAGTAGATTCTGGTGAGCCAAGAAGGGAGTTCTTCACTCTTCTAATTGAGAACCTTAAGCAGGGGGCATTGTTTGTTGGTCCTGATGAAGCCAAATTTCTTCATTTCAACAGTAGATGTAATAAACATGCACCACATTATAATTTATTTTATTTAATCTTGAAATTTGTTTCGAATGAATGATACTCAGTCAAATCTAAAATTATTGTTTTTAGCAATGCAGAATGAAGACTATCTACAGTATATGCTGGTGTTGCCATTGCACTCTCAGTTGTGCATGGGGGACCTGGACCACAATTCATTTCACCCAGCCTCTTTAAAGCACTGACAACTAGCCCTGAGGCTACAGTCATTGCTGTTGAAGAGGTTACAGACCCGATGCTTTGCACCAGCCTGCAAAGAGTATGTTTATTTATTTATTTTTTTTAATAATAACTCAAACATTCTTTTAAGTTGTTGTTTCCTCATTATAGTTGGCTTCTGGAGATTTTGATGCCTTCAACAATATTGAGTCTATCATAGATATGGCTGGGACGTTTGCAGTTATAAAGGACCAAGAAACAGCCAGGAAAGTTGCCTTGGACACTGCACACCGGCACTGCCTTGGTCGCAGTCGGTCTGCATTTGAGAGGTGTGCAATTACTGATAATACCAATTTTGTGGACTATAGTTTTTTATTTCACTGTTATTAATAAAGTAACACTTAAAGATATTAATATAAATAAATTAAATAACTGACATTGTTATTATAATGTCTATCTTTGGCTTGTACCTCTCATTTTTAATTCGTTGATAATTACTCAAGAGATTCAAAGAAGGTTTGAAAACCCTGGGAGTTCTAGAGGCAATGCAGGAAAACCCAGCCGCCTTCTCAAATATCATGTGTCATCACCCTCAACCCTTCACCTACTGCAGCTTCTCTGCACTGATGCAGCCTGAATTGAGTGTACCAGGTTCTTCCAAAAGGAACACAGAGAACTTTGTTCTATCTTTCTGGAGAACCGTCCTGATTGAAATTCAAGGTAATGGTGCCATGACTGATGTCCTTAAAGTGTTTATTATTTTCAAGCAAAATTACTGTAATCCCTTCTTTTACTTGCCTGTTATTACTATAAAGGAGGTTCCCTACTTTTAAGATTTTGGTACTTAAATTAATTCTACTAATATAAGGATATATTTGAGTTCAGACTGTGGCAAGAACAGTAACAAAACACTGACATTAAACAATACCGGACAACAGTGTACGGCAGCGTCAGCACGTTGTGAGCAGGACGGCGGAAGAGGTGATGTGTAGACCGGCCGCCAAGATGAGGTCAGGATAATTCCAACAACAGCGGCGAGGACAAAGCGGGCAGAAAACCGCCTCTCTGGTGAAACAGGCAGCCCGTGGTCAGCAATAGGGGAAAGAGACCGTAGTCCAGATGCCGTTCACGATGGCGAGGTTGGTTACGGGTGGTGCTGTGGTGAAAGCAATCCTCAGGGTATAGGGGGTGACACGGAGTAAACAGAACAGGAATCCACAAGGTATAGAATCCAACACACGAACACCCACACGACACGAAAAGAGAACACTAAATATCAAGGGCAAGACAAGAGGTAGTCAAATACTACTACTCACGGTACGGCATAAACTGTAGTCAACGAACGTACAAGGGAAGTGAGAAAGTGACAGAGAATAAATAGGCTGAATTAATGACCACCAGGTGAGAACACAGATTAACGAGGGTAGATGTGGGATGACAGGTGATTCACATATACACGCGGACAGTGTGCGTGTGGGGTTGCCAAGACAACCGCAGCCAGCTCAGTATACATGCGTGCACACACACAACGAGAACAAACGAACAGTGCTACACACAACGAGAACAAACAAACAATGCTAGCCTCGGGTCCCGACAACTAATGGAGATTAACAAAACAGACTTGATTTGTGTTTAATTTGCAATAACTAATCATACTGAACAAATTATAATTTATATTACAGAGAGTTTTGTAAAAGATTTAAGAAAATAAAAATATTATTTGAAAATTATATTTTGAAAATAAAATACATTATTTCTAAAAATGTTGACCAATGTTTGTTCTACAGATGAACCCAGTGAGCTGCAGTACAGTGACATCTTCTTTTTTACCATGGGCCTAAAGACCTTGCCACCTTTGGGACTGAGACCTCATCCAAGCATTCACTTTCTTCACGATGTTGAAAAGAATGAGATGTTATCACAACTTCCTAAAGCAAATGTGCCAACAGCCTGTATCTTCCAACTGTTCATCAAGCATAAACTGATTTTAAAAATAACATAATGTATGCTATTCAAAATTGCCAAGGCTTTGGGTTTTGTTAAATGTTATTTCATGAAATGTTGAAATGTTTTGCAGATAGTTTTAGCACATTTTTCCAGTTATAAATGTCTTCAAAAATATAGGTTTATGCATTTGTGTCATGTACTTTACAAAATATGCTAAATGAGGTTCTGAAACATGTAATTGTTCATGTTTAATTTTTCAGTTTATGATAGAAAAAGTACATTATACAATATGAGTTCAACATACAATGTAAATGATACATATACATTATTGTGTGTACATGCCATATAGTCAAGACATTCTGTATGGACTAACTGAAATAAAATCTCTTACAAAAATAAAGTGACTAATGCCATAGTTGCCGTCATCTGTGAGTGTTATATTGCCAGGATTGTATGTAAGGTTACTTTCTGGAACTATTATTTGTTCATTATCTTCCTGAACTATCGGACCATCATAGTCAACACCATAGTCATCGAGTTCTTCCTGTGTTAGAACCTCCAGATTTGGCTGCAAAAACATGCCTGTATGCCACATTGCCAAGGGTGTCATGGATTGGGCTGAACTGAAAGCATGGTGGTTCCACTGCTGGCACAATTCACTTGCTGATCCCTGTATTCTGCCAAGGTACACAAAATGTAAAGCCCATAGGTGGACTTCGCTTGTGGAGTCCAAGATTTCAGAGTGTTCCATATACTGGAAGAGTTGTTTGTAGAAGTCTGATACAACTCTATTGACATCACCCCAAAGGTGTTCAATTCTCTGATTATGAACACTTCTCCCCACTATAAAACTCCCTCGTTCACTTCCCCGATTGTTTATCATGTACCTGGCCACTTCAATGTTTTCGCCACCTCTATCCCCTCTAACTCTGTTGGCAGGCCAAATCTTGCAACACCATGACGAAAGAAAGTAAGTACTGTGTGTGCTCTGTTGTTAGTACAGCATTCAAGGTAAATAACAGTCCGGCTATAGCCATCAATGCATCCATGGAACACAAATCTCCATGCAATCAATTTGTGGTTTGAATCCATGTGCCTAAAAAAGAAGAATTTATACTGAGATGTATTTTATCTACATAATATAAAACATACAAAATAAAAATGTCCAGCAGCTATAGAGTTGATTGCTTGTTTTAATTTTAATATTGAATGTTCCATAAACACCTGTGTAACCGAAATCTGTTGTTTGACAAAAGATGGTGGCTGTGGTTAAACGAAGTAAAAGTAAAAAATCAATGATTGCTATGCTATTTTAATAGAGGTAACAAAAAATGGTCAAGCAACCACACGTGTGTTGTTAACACGTGTATGTGTGTTAGTACGTGTGCATATTGTGTGTGTGCAGTGTTTTGTATGTGGGTATGTCTGTCTTCTGTGTTTTCACCTTTTTTTTTTTTGTTTTTACAGGTATAACTTTAATTGTTTTGCTTATAGTCAATATGTCTCATGTACAGCTGCTTTGTAACAATGAAAATTGTAAAAAGCACTATATAAATAAAGTTGAGTTGAGTTAAACCATTAAAAATTTGATAGTTTTATTGTATTTCTATACAGACATTTGAAAACATGACTGAACTGTATTGCTGTCTGCCACGTGCACTTGACCGATCCCCCTTGTATTATTAGTTACTTGAATGATTTGTCCCACGTACTGTTTAATTCTTTACCCTCCTCATTTCTTTGTTTCTACTTTTGTTTTCTGTCCTGTTTGTTGTCTTTTCTCCATGTTTGTGGTTCTCCTGCAGGAGTCCTGACCCGTGATGTTTATGCCAGCCCTTCATGCCTGTGTGCCTGAAGTGTCAATTTCTGTAAAAAGAAATCAGTGCTTGAGAGGACTGTGTTGTCCCTCATTGGTGAGGATTTTGCCAAGGTTTTGTCATTGTTCAATAAAGATCACTGCACACTCTGCATAAGAGTCCTCGCCTCATCTCTACCCACAACCCTAATGCACATTTATCATAGAACTGTGCTAGTTGAAATTAAGTAGTGTATGTTATCATACACAGATGGGGTATTACTGACACATGAAATGATTACAACATATTGTGATTACAACAAGAGTTAAAAATTCTGGAATTATTTGATATACCTTTCACAGATATTTTTATATTTACAATATTACATTCAATAGTTGCTATTATTTTTTAAAGGTATTATAATTGATTGTGAATACTAAATAGCATTAATAGCATGGTCTTTTTGTAGTGATACAATCAGTAAATTATTTTGTGTACTTCGCAGAGTTAAAATATTTTGTGGTAATTAGACAAAAACTGTACTCTACATATCATAGAATGCAGACATAATGTAATGTCAACATTTTAAACAACTCATACAAACAACAGCATGCAATTGTTCACCTGCAAAGGGCTGTAACCTTTCCTGATCTTTAGTCCAAGTATTACTGTCAATGAACATGTCTGTTCCAAAACAACAGTCCCTGTGTCTGGGTAAACCAATATACCTTTAGCACACATGTCTACAATATGTCTTTTAAAAAAACTTACCTTATACAAAGATCTGGTAAATCATAACCTTTATGGCTGCCCACAGGTGTGTGCTCACTACTCCTAATGTATGTGCACTAACTGGACAGGTTACATGCAGAGGACAAGTAGACTATGTGCTACCATAATTGGCCTTTACATGTCACTTTCACATTTATTTTTATCAATGTAATAATGTAATAATGATCCATTCATACACTGTAAGTATTTGCCTATTAAGAAAAACAATCCTTCTTTGTCATGCATTCATTAATATTCGTCATGTAACGAAGGAACAACAATGTAGACCAGGAGACTTGTATGTAATATTTGCTGGTTGGATTCTCAGTAGTGATGGGAAGTCCGGCTCTTTTCTGCGAACCGGTTCTTTCGGACAGTTCGTTTCAATGAACCAGTTCAAAAGACCGGTTCTGACACGTTTCTTACATATATGTTTTGCAACTAAAGCACACAAATAGGCACAGTGAAGTGCAGCAAACTATGACATTTTAAGTCTTAAAGATAAAAAGTGAATAATTAATCTTCATCAGCATTTTACAGAAACTATATGATCCATGCATAACGTTTATGTGTTATTAAATAAACTTGCGCTTTGCCAGATTGCTCCATATATTTTAAGTCCTCGGTTCACGTGCGCTAGTAACATTAGCACAGCATCAGTTGTCCACACTGTTCTAGTAGATGATTATGTCATGTTTAGATTTATATAATCTTGTTAAGAAATTAAATAAGATGTTCATGAATACACCATGGATTACTTATGAAACAAATAAATGTTTAGTTTATTGTTTTTACATACAATTCTTTTTTACCTTTAAAATAATTAACATAAAAGCACAACTGCACAAACGTTTTCTGTAATGCATTTTAAGCAACATTAATATAGAATATGTTTGTTCAAATATTTATGACCATTAAAAAGTGTGATCTGTGTTCAAATGTTTATGTTCATGTTGCAAATGTATGTCGGCCGCCGTGATTTTGCCAAGTAGGACGTGATCCTGGATTAACATCCTTTATTGATCCTGGATCAACATTTCAATCAACCAATCACAACCCGCTGATGTCATCAGTGTGTACCGACCGGCCCCTTCGCCTTTTTGAAAAACCTTTCCCTCCTTTTTTTCGCAAAAACGAAAAGAGGTAAGTCGCCCTACTTTACTTGTGACCCAAAATGTAATATTGTACATGTTTTTTTATTTTAAAAATGTGAAATTTAATACATACACTGTAAAAACAAACCAGTTAATTCAACTTAAAATTATTTGTAACCTGGCTGCCTTAAAATATTGAGTTCAGTATGCTAAAAACTTTAGTTGTTCACACGTATTAAGAGTTCTTTGAACTTAGACTCAATAGTTGGGCCTACAAAGGTGAAGTCTTATTTACTTCATATTTTGTTTGACCAACAATTGTTTTAGTTAGACCAACAAGAAAAGAAAGTTGTGCAAACCTAAATCGATAGTTGGGCCTACAAAGGTAAAGTCTGATTAACTTCGTATTTTGTTTGACCAACAATTGTTTTAGTTAGACCAACAAGAAAAGAAAGTTGTGCAAACCTAAATCGGAGTTAAAAGAACATAAAACTAGCCAGACCAACAAATGTTTGCTTGTTAAAACCAAGTATCTGGTTGCATACACTAATTACTATTAGTTGTGCAAACTAGATAAACTAAGCAGCTTGTTGAATTAACTTATCTTTTTAAGGCAGCCAGGTTACTTTTTCCAAGAATAGTTAATCTTACTTGGAATGTTAAGTTCATTCCACAGGTTGAACAGTACTGCATAAAAATGGCTAATGGACATGGAATAACAAGCAGAATGTTATTTTATTTCATTGTAGTTTCCTTTAAAAGACTAACATTGACATACATTTCCATAGTAATATGCTAAAATTAAGTAACAAAGGTATGCAAACTAGTGCATACATATAAATGTAAAGAAAGAAACATAAAAGCTTACTGGCCTTTATACTGCAAGTGCTGCTAAACATGAACATATACATTCAACTTAACATATATGAGACTTTGTTTCTTTAACAACGTAACACCTAAATGGTGGTTTGATGTAGCTTACACAGTACAAACCTGTGTTACTCTAATCAACCAACTCTACCAAGTAACTGCTGCCATTAACTTGGCCAAACACATTACAAAGACAGCTTGACATTTCATATGAACTTGTTTCTGTGGTACAATTATCTAAAGGGTATGCAAACTAGTGCATATATAAAATTAGAAATACTTTTCTGTAACGAGACATATTTTTGTTTAGTGTTCAAACAATGTAGCTTACAACGTAGACAGAATAAAAAAAAAACATTTACTAATGTTTATACTAACCAACCAATTTTACACAAAAAAAACCCAAACAAACAGTAACTTGCCGCTACACTTGGTCTTGAAACAGCCTGTGGGGCAATCCATGAGCCTTCGCAGAACAACTGCCACTGCCATTACACTTAGTCTTGAAGCAGCCTGTTGCGCAATCCATGAACCTTCGCAGAACAACTGCCACTGCCAATACCCATGAAAACTTTTTGCATCACCTCGAATGTGTACTTAAGTCTCTTGGGATAGTCTATGTCAAGACAGTAAAGAAGACCCATGAGTGTAGCAAAGGCATTTGCAACATCTTCCAGGTCATGTTGGATGATCTGCTCCTCCAGAACGACCCCAACATTCACAATTTCCTTTGCCAGCAACAATTTGCTGCTTCCTTCAGTTACAATGAGAATGCCGACATCAACTTCTTTAGTAGCATCTTTCTCTGAAATGGTATCCTAAGAACAAATGAACAAAGACATTAGTAATTGCACATGTACAATACCAAATTTAATGTGCTACCCTATTGGAAAAGGACAAATGCAAAACTGGATTAATTTAAATTGCACTGGAAATCAAACTAATTTCAAAACTTCACAATCAACACAGAGTAAAAAAATGAGGTCTAAGTTTCCAATCGCAGGGCTTTTCTCTCTCCAAGTCACTATGCTGTGAGCAGCAGGAGAAACGGCACATTCAATTCACCATATGACAGCAAACGTGTGAATAAAAGGGTATAAATAAAAGCGTTTCCAAAACCTATCAATGTTATGCACGGTTTTGATAAATAAACATGAACAGAGTTCACCTGTAAATAAGCACTTGGTTACCCAGACAGAGGCTGTGCCCTATGTGAAAGAAATGTCAATGGTGACCAGTACTTCAAAATATCTACGTTAATTAAAAAAAGCACTTCATGCATGAGGGAGAGTAAACGTTAAAAGAATGTTAATTGTTTAGTGAACTTTCCCTATAAGAGTTTCCTATGCCAAATTAAAATCAACTCGCATACCTCACATACAAGGATGAAACTGCAGGGATCCTCCTTTAGGTAGTATGGGAGTCCAAGCAAAGCAGCTGCTCGTCTCTTCTGGTTTGATGTCTCAAAACACAACAAAAACTAAAATTAATAAAATAAAAATGGCCCCTTTTGGATTTCAACCAAAGGTGACAAGTCTGCATCCATAACAGCTAGGGATGTAACGATTCACCGTGAGCCGGTTGAAAATCGGTTGTAATGAGTGACGATTAAATTCGGTTGAGGCTTGAACTGAATCGCAATACATTCTTTGAACAGCAGGGGCCGCTATTTTCACTGCAAACCTAAACGTGGATGCTGATATTTCTTAAATGCAAAAAAATCCAAGTAAAGCACAGACAGTATTAGTTTGTTTATATTAAAGAGACTTTTTCTATTATTAATTTGTTATAAAATCGCAGTTTAGTTTTGTTATTTGAAATAAAACATTATTTTATTATACAAAGAAACGTGAAGCATTTAAGAAATAATGCAAGGGAAGTTGTTCATTTCTAATTTGTTTCAACTCATTTTTTAAAAATAAATCGTGAGTAAATCGTGAATAAATCGCATCGTGAGATCAGAATCGTGAATCGCATCGCATCGTGAGCTGAGTGAATCGTTACATCCCTAATAACAGCTTTTGACCAGATTAGATTTGACAACGGCTGACTACTTCTGCAAGTGACACAGGTACTGTGATCAAATATCAAATAAAACAATCCTTACTTCCACATCAAGGGGCTCAAGGAGACTGCGCAGGTCAGAACTACTAGTTCGCATTCTGTACATCTGTAACAGTTTTGGGACATATTTGTCGAGTCCATCAAAGAAAGACTGATGGAGATCAGTAGAAACTATGCGCATGAACTCGGCACGAATCTGTAATGAGAAATTAAAGAGAAAAAAAAAAGTCTGAACATAAATCTAACAGCTCATAAGCACAAGTATGGTTTTGGTTCTTTTAGACCATTAAAATACAACATTTATCACCTGGGCAAAACTAAACTAATAATAACATTTCAAAAACAATTACTAATTAACAAGCACAAGACCACGGATTTAAGTTTTGTTTCAATATCAAAGTCTGACATGTGAATGTGTTTTGAATGTATTTGAAAAATGAATTGCCATATTACCTGTTTTTTCATAAACAGTGCTGGCCACCTTTCTTTGATTTCGGACACAAGAGGCTCACCATTAACAAGCTCTTTCCGCCGCAAGGCAAAGGTGCTTTCCATCAGAGAATCTATCATTTTCCTATCCCTCTTCTTTTTCTTCATCTCTTGCATCAGAGTTATTCTCTCACTTTCAATGCAGTCTGGAGACTTCCCTTCAGGAAAATCTGGCAAAAAGTTGAGCTCTGACCTTTTTGCTTTCTTCATGGTCTTGTTCCCAGTTGACATGTCTGCTGACCTCTTTTGATTTACGGTAAGCTCAGGGCATCCAGCAATACGGTACTTTTGACGGAGGTTACCCATCTTAAAAGCGAGGCTGAACTTCCAGCAGTACCACCCTTGTGAGGAGCCTGGCTCTCTCAAACAGGGGTACTTGCCAACGAGGGCTTTGGCAACATCCTCAATCTGTTTTGATGTTGGATATGCATTGTACTTATACATGGCACATCCCACTTTGTCAAGAATGTCTCTCTTCATAGCAGCATTAACAGCAAGTAGGGAGCCATCTATTTTATAAGTCACATTACCTTTTTTGAGCTTAAGTTCAATGTCATAAGAGAAGGTAGGTATGACAAAAGGGTCAGGCCAGTGCCTAGAGCGAGAGGTTGATGGAGGACACGCAGAGGATGCTGAGGTCCCAATGGCGGTTTCAGAACAACTATCGTCCAACGAGAATGCAAAAGGGGGAATATTGGGTTGTTCCTTTACTATTACCTTCAGCCGTGGTCTCTCTGTTGGTAGCTCAGACATTTCCGTCAAGTTGCACAGTTCATTGTTGAACTCTGGATCTTGAAACTGGATAACAATATCACCCTCTAGATCAAGCTTGACCTTGAGTGTAGTCTTCAATTCATCCACTGTCTCTGGAAGATTTTCAACCTGGACTCTACGGATGTCATCATCCGCAAGAATGACGTGAAGCAGCATTCTGGAAGCTTAGCAGATAAGGAGAACTACTGGGCTGAATTCTGTTTAAAGAAAATAGATTAAAGAGAATTAGTAAAAAATAAATGTGAAAAAAATACATGGTATTATTGCAATTTGTCTCAATACGATGTACAATAATGAAAACTAACTTAAATAAATGCTATGTTGGATTGTCAACCAGAAACAGTTGATTCTTTGATTGCACCATTACAATACATAATATTAACAATACCATAATCATTTGTAAGATCATGGGTACTTTCACTGGGTCATTTACAATAATATTGACTATATAAAGTGTAATGTATCAACACACAGTTAATAATATCACTAGTTCAAATAAGGAATTAAGTATGGGCTCTCCATTTGGCAAGCTATTTCAGTAAGATAAAATAGTCATCAAGTTCTAGCAACATCCCTGTCAGATGACAATAGCCTCCAAAAATATAGCATTATGTGTAATTAACACAAGTTATCTTTTCAATTAAAAAGCAAAATATCATGAAATAAAATTTGAAATGAAAGATTTTACTACAAATTACCTTAGTAAAGTAAAAACACCTTCGGTGACACCATCAGTTTTCCTCGCACCATGTAAGGAGTCAGTGGGTGAAAGGAATTAGAGTTCTTCCGGGTCTGCAATTTGAAGTCCTGTAGAAGATTTTCTTGTCAATTCATAACATCTGAAGTGCTCAAAGTACCACGCTGAAAAACATTCAATAATGAACGATGCCTTGTTCCCCACTATCAGTACTTTGAGAATTTTGCCAAAATCAGGCAGTCCGCTTGTGCTCCCAAAAGAAACAAACATCCCGTCAGAGTATTTTGTTCCATGCAGAATCACACTTGTAGCAAGAGACACACTCTTAACATCCTTGTACTTAAGTCTGATTGCCTTTTTGACCAAGTCATCCAAAATGTCCAGAGAAACCAGAGACACTCTGTCAACCTCCACTGGTGGCTTAAAAAGGCTGGGCATGTCAAGGAAGTAAGCTAACATATGCTGGTGTCTTGTTGCTAATGTTAGCAAAATGTTTTTTAAATTGTTCACGTCAAGCACAAATAAAAAAAAAAAAGATGTGTTTTGCTTCGAAGCGAATTGTCCAACAGTCCAGCAAAGGTCCAAAGCAACTGATGAGGTAGGGATAATGTTCTATGTAATGATGTTTTGGCCTGAGTTTACAGTCAGGAAAGGCCTCCTGGAGCAATTGCCTATGCACCACGATGTTTTCTTCCAAATAGCACAGAGTCTGATCAGTAAAAGAGGGTGTGGCCAAAAGTTCCACAATGTCTTTTAATTTGAGAATAACACCCCATGTTTTATCATTTTCTGGGATTAGTTCCCCAATCACCAATGGAAGTAGCCGTAACAATGCCCAGTTCTCATGACCGTTTCCACCTATTGTACCATTGCTGCTGAAACTCGGGGGTATTTTGTTGGGACAGTTGGTCTTATCAGAGAATAAGTACGGGAAATTCTGAATAGCAGAATTTAATTCATCCAATGTGAAGTACTTATCCGAGATCAACATTTTAAGACACAAACTAAGCTCAAACGGCACAATGCCCTCTAAGAGGTCATGCAAAAAGTCAGGTGGGAAACCTGTGAGTGTATGAAAGTAAGTCAACTTGTTCAAAACACAATCCCTTTTGACACCATTTACATTCTGTACATGTTCATTTTGTTTCACCTCCAAAAGATTTGCCTCATGACCTAATTTTGTCCTAAGTGGAAATAACCCATCTCTCACTTCAGTTGTCTGAATGTCTTTACGGCTTGCTAAACAAAATCTGCAAAATTTATCAACATTAAAGGATTCCTGGAAGCCAGCAAGTGAATGAGCAGCTAAATTATCAGCAGAGACAAAAAGCACTGTTCCTTTGAAACTTGCGCCTAGCCTCTGAATGAACAGCCCTTGGTTTTCAAGTATCTGTAGGTCTTTTAAAAGTGGCTCAAGAATCATCTCATAGCCAAATGTTTTGATATCATTACTGTTACACAGCACTGCAAGGTATATAGAATGCAAAGATGATCGATATTTGATAGGCAAATTTGCTAGTACCCAATATACACCACAGACCTTATTTTTTTTCCTAGAAGTACCTAAAGGATTGCATATTTCGAAATCATCTATATATAATCCAATGGCAATTGACAGGTCCTGTCTCGAGAATAGTGGGTTTTCTTTATAAACTGAGCCGTGACGAAAGGTTTTAAAATGACCAGATTGCGATGCAAGAGATTCCTCAGCTAGAACTATGTCTAAAATATCATTTCTATTGAGTAACTCTGTTAAAACACTCAATATTGGGACATAAACAAATGTCTTCTTCCTGGTAGTATTATCAAAAATATATTCTACAGGCTCAATGACAGGAAATTTTTTTCTGAAAAACAGTGACCTTCTATGGTCAGTGCCAAATGGTCCCGTCTTTGAAAGTAAACAGAGAGGATTACTTTCCTGCAATGTTTCTCTTACAGCAGTAAAAACAGTGCAATCAGTGTTGCAATTATGTTCCCTTAACACATTCTCAATTGACCTACTAGTAAACTCTCCTGCTAAAACACCCAACTCATACGGTTCATTAACTATCTCCTGTGTTGCGGATTTGGACACGTGCAGAATTGTTTGCATACGTAGCAGTAAGGATGAAAGTCTATGACTAATTGATGAGGCATAATCTTCACTATAATCGTCATCATTTGGAGGATCATCATAATCTACTGAAACAACATCTATTTTTTCCTCACTGGTTTCTGCTGGACTCAGATCAAAAATTAGTTCAGGCCTTATATTGTTTAACACAGAATTACTGTGATATCTACATTTGTGTCCAGTAAAGGTTGAATACACACCAGACTTAAATTGACACTGCTTAAAAGGACAGTTAACAGTCTCCTTACTCTTCAAATGAGTTCCCAAATGAACAAAGTACTGCTCAATAGTACATGGCTCAGAAAAATTGCACAATTCACACTGTAACCGATGCGTTAATACACTGGACTGAGATGTGTGGGTAACAGTTGGCTGAAACTGATGAAGCACAGATTTTTTGTGCTTCAACAAATGGTTTTTAAGAGCAACTTGTGTCTTAAAAGAACACAAACAGTCACTATAGATGCAAGGTAAGGGGCAAGATCTACTGAAGTGTCTGTGTTTACTCTTATAGTGCCTTATTATGCTGCGTTGGTTGGCAGAAGAAAATTGGCAGAACTTGCAGGTCCAGTTCATACGATTCGCAGGTCCAGTTCATACGATTCGCAGGATGCTACTATAGGCCAAATCTGAAGAAAAAGAAAGTCTAAGTTAGACTAGCATCTCTTTACTTTTTGAGTTTGTTTATATATTACCGCTGAAGGGCTTTTCAGTAATGTAATATTGTACTACTATGCAATATTGGTATATACAAGTTAAAACAAAATAGGTTGGTTACATTTACTGACCACAGTATCATCCTTTGCGTTTTTTCAAAGTGTTTAAATAAATCCTTCAATACACTCAAAGAGCTGACGAGATTACATTCCAAGCACAAGCAATTTGTTGGTCCACACAAGACAGGACACAGTAT
>NW_026634284.1:0-16289 GCF_024868665.1 Triplophysa rosa | reverse complement strand
ACAGTATGCAACTACCAGACTCAAATTAAAATTAAAATCTAGAAAACACGCAAAATAGACTAAAAGTAAGTAAAAGTAAGTAAAACAGTGGAGCGCGCGCACACACAAACAAGCACGACGATAAATGCACTTCACACAAACGTTACTTGTCGCGGGCAGACAAGCGTTAATGTCGAGCCCTGGAACAGGGACTTTCACAAATACAATGTGGATATAAATTTGAATTTTACCTCTAGAACCCGAAATGGAGGCTTCTCGTTAGTCACGGCTTATGGTCACCTGTGCCGCAGTGTGTTGTGAGGAAGGCTCAATAGGGTTTCCTGAAGCGTTTATGCAGGGGCCGCAGAGTCTGACTGAGAGTCCGTTATACAATATGATGTCCTAATAAAACCACAAACAAATGGGCGAAAATAAAATACCAAGTTTAGTTATCTTAACTGTAAATTAAAAAATAAAACTTATGTGCATATGACATGGCGGTAAAAAATACTGTGAGGAGAAATGTATTATTATATTGTACTAATTAATAGTTCATAAAATCGTGCCAAAACGTGTTTCCTTATTTTAATAAATAGTTGCCATGTTTTTCTTTAAATTCGTTTTAATTAAAAATGAGATAAATTAGTGATTGCGTGGCCACAACTGATTAAAAAGAGGGAACAATTAAAACAAGTGAAAGAATCGCTAATTCGTAAAACGAGGAACATGTGCAGGGTTTTGTAAATTACACCTTAACAGGGACTTTCACAAAAACAAGATATCAATTAACACATACCTCATAAACTCTTGACCCAAAAAATGGAAGCATCTCGTCAGTCAATGCGCATGGTCACCTGTGCTGCTCAGTGTGTTGATGGGGTTTCCTGACGCATTTATGCAGGGGTGTACGATGAGTGACACGCGCTGCTGGAAGGCTCGGTGGGCGGGGTTTCCATGCAACTCATACAACTGAGAAATCTTTGTTGCATGAACTAGTCTGATTAAACGGATTAGTTGGGCACAGGTAAACTTAATATCTTATGTACACTCAACATTTTAGTTGAACTTACTTAGGAAAATAAGTGGAGTCAACCGAATCTTCAAATCCTTTTTTACAGTGTACATGGCAAATGTAATGCAGAACTGAACAATTGCATACAACATGTGCAATATATTTATGTGTGTGTGTTAAATTTAATACAACGTATAATATATATATATGCATATATAAAGGCTACGTTTATAAAATATTTGGATTTAAGGGGGCCCATGGGTGGAACCGCGATATGGCTTGTTGTTGTTAAATTTGTTTAGATAAAGTCTGTGATTTAAATAAATGCGAGTCCTGATTCATAGTTAGAACGTTGTGATATTGTGATTTTTAATGTTACAGGTTCGCCCTTTCTGAGCCTTTAACGGTCAATTTTGCATTAATCCCTAGCGATTGGTTTGTGTGTGTGTGTCTTTGTGTGTTTACAGTCTAATGTTGATCCTGGACCGTCATAATCATTCACGGTCTAATGTTGATCCAGGACCGTCACAATCATTTAAAATATAATGTTGATCCTGGACCGTCATAATCATTTACAATGTAATGTTGATCCTGGACCGTCATAATCATTTACAATGTAATGTTGATCCTGGACCGTCATAATCATTTATAGTGTAATGTTGATCCTGGACCGTCATAATCATTTACAATGTAATGTTGATCCTGGACCGTCATAATCATTTACAATGTAATGTTGATGCAGGACCGTCATAATCATTTACATTGTAATGTTGATCCAGGACTGTCATAATCATTTACAATGTAATGTTGATCCAGGACCGTCATAATCATTTACAATGTAATGTTGATCCTGGACCGTCATAAACATTTACAGTCTAATGTTGATCCAGGACCGTCATAATCATTTACAATGTAATGTTGATCCAGGACCGTCATAATCATTTACAATGTAATGTTGATCCTGGACCGTCATAATCATTTACAGTGTAATGTTGATCCAGGACCGTCATAATCATTTACAGTCTAATGTTGATCCAGGACCGTCATAATCATTTACAGTCTAATGTTGATCCAGGACCGTCATAATCATTTACAGTCTAATGTTGATCCAGGACCGTCATAATCATTTACAGTCTAATGTTGATCCAGGACCGTCATAATCATTTACAGTCTAATGTTGATCCAGGACCGTCATAATCATTTACAGTCTAATGTTGATCCAGGACCGTCATAATCATTTACAGTGTAATGTTGATCCTGGACCGTCATAATCATTTACAGTCTAATGTTGATCCAGGACCGTCATAATCATTTACAGTCTAATGTTGATCCAGGACCGTCATAATCATTTACAATGTAATGTTGATCCTGGACCGTCATAATCATTTACAATGTAATGTTGATCCTGGACCGTCATAATCATTTATAGTGTAATGTTGATCCTGGACCGTCATAATCATTTACAATGTAATGTTGATCCTGGACCGTCATAATCATTTATTGTCTAATGTTGATCCTGGACCGTCATAATCATTTATTGTCTAATGTTGATCCAGGACCGTCATAATCATTTACAATGTAATGTTGATCCAGGACCGTCATAATCATTTACAGTCTAATGTTGATCCAGGACCGTCATAATCATTTACAATGTAATGTTGATCCAGGACCATCATAATCATTTACAGAATCAATGAATCGGCTAATTTTCAGCCTTTACTCAGTTAAAATGTATGAGTTTGTTTGTTAACAAAGTACCTTTTTCTTTATCTACAGTTCAGCAATATTCCATGATGGAGGAGTTCATCAAAAAGACTGTAGAAAATGAAGAGAGGAGGAAAACAAGACTGAAAAACATAAAAATCAAGGTGCATGTTTTTAAACAGGATGAGCCAGAAGAGAACTTCATCACAGAAATAAGGAACAAAGAACACAAAAAATCATTCAGGACCACAAATTGTTCTAGTTTGCAAGATCTAAAAAGAGGATATTACATATTCCATTGCAGAAGATCTGGAGATGTTTTTAAAAGAAGTCACAGAGTTGTCGGGTGTAAAGCCTACATCTCTTTTAAAGTAAGAAATGATTGAAAGGTCACAAAGTTGTCGTGCAGAGGATATTTACCCAGCACAATGGACACGATTCTTCTGAAGAAGATGGCCATTTTCAGCAGATTCACCCTCAGCTGGTGGATCAGATCAAGAAGTGGATCACATTAGGAGTAAAACCAGATGTTATCCTTCTTCAAGCTAATGAGTGGTCGAGAGCTCAAGGAGAAGCTAATTATCATTCCAGAGAATATTTTGTTACCCCAGAAGACATACATAATATCCGTACTACTCTGCTTCGAGGGAAACACCTTGATAAAGATGACTGTAAGAGTACAGACAAACTGTTATTAACCGGTCCTTTCAAAGATGATGTCATATTTTATCAGCCTCTGGGGAAGGATCATGACCTTATTATTGTTCTTCAAACAGAGTTAATGAGAAAAGACATACAGGACCATGGGAGTAACATTGTGTTCTTTGATGCCACACATTGTGTAAATCAGTATTCCTTTCCACTTTTCACATTGCTTGTGAGAGATGATCATGGTCATGGTAATTTTCAGGTAAATTAGTTTTTTTACTTTTGCATTTCAGGCATTAAATTTGTATTTAATTTAAGGTTTTATGTTGTGCTCTTTTTTGCTTGTAGACTTATAATACTTATTTTTGTTTATTGCAGAAGACTGATTTTGACAGAATGGCTAAGGAATTTCTGAATGACTTTTCTCACTATCAAGACGTTTGCAAGTACTTCAAGAGGCACTGGGAACCAATAAGTAATAGATGGGCTGATTATGGACGTTGTTATAACCATGGGAATTCAGAGACAAACAATTTAATAGAAAGGTAATTTCTGTCAGAAAATACTTAAGTTAAATAAAATATATTATATATACAGTACAAGAAAATAAAATTGTGTGCAGTTGATACACTACTGTAAAAGTACACATGCTAAATAAATATGCACATAAACATGGAACATAGAAATTACTCTGATGTTAACAAATAAAATTAAATTGGTAATATTTTACTTCTGTTATGGTCACATAGTCCTATGGTCATTTTTAGATCAGTCGAAATGGTCTAGTTTGTGTTTTACCCTTAACCCAATATGGTCACTTTTTCCCATAAAATTGTGCATTTATTTTAATACTATCATTTTTTCTTTTATTTAGATTTTTCCATCGACTGAAATACCAATTATTATCTGGAATAAGAAATCGACGATTGGATGACTTGCTTGATGGCCTGCTTTGCAAGACAGAGACTTACTTTCAGATCATAAAACACTTGCAGTCAGTTGGAAGAATGCCAAACTCCATTGCCATGACATTGGAGGAAACATTTAACAAAGCCACAGGAATGATGGAAAAAGGCTGGCCTAACCTCATCACAAGCGAATCATCAGACGCATACAATGTACCATCCGAACAAGACCCTTCACTTTCCTACAGGACCTGCTCTGCAGAGTGCTTCTGTAGTTGCCCTGTTGGTGTGAGAGGTCAAGTATGCAAACATTTGGAGTTGCTAGATGTAGTCAAAGATAAGGATAGTGATTCATTCCCTGATTTTGCTCTTCAGCTAGAAGCTCATGCAAAAACTTTACAAGACAAAGGTCACTTCAATCTCTGTGGTGACGAAAAAATGGAAATCAGTGTGGAAAGCCTTTGTGGGAGAGGAACATACCATGCATCTTTGAAAGCCTTTTCTTGTACCTGTTGTACATTCTCATAACATAGTATTTGTCCCTGCCTTATTCTAGCACAACAGCTGTTTGGCATGACCATTAATGAAAAAAAGTGCTGTTCTGTCAATCAAACTGACACTGCTGATTTGGATTTCATGCAACAAGACAGCAGTTCAGACTTCCAGAAACTAGAGGACGTTCTTGAAATAGTCAAAATATGGCAGACCGTTCCAGAGCACATCAAGCTGCAAATAAATGATCTTCATGTTAACGTGCACCAAGAAGACAGAAGTCTTCGGTTAAAAAGACACTGTACCAATGACACTTCAAAGAAAATACGGCCACTCTTCCCACGCAATGCAAAACACGGGAAAAAGACTGAAAAATTATCAGCATCAAAGAAAATCTGCATTTCTAACACAAATTCAGAAGGGTTTAAAAGAAGAATAAAAACAAGAAAAGCAAGAAAATCCAAAGAACACAAATAGAGGACTGAGTGCAGAATACCTTGTTTGAAAATTTGGGATCGAGTTAAGTTGTTGTAGTATTGCCTTTTGGTTAACTGGATGGTCATTCCTAAACAATGTTTTCAAAAATCTATAAAGAAATTTTAATGTATTTTTTATTTTGAAAAATGTAATTGTCAATATAAATGTGATATTTTAGATGCAATATGTCATAGATTAATTATTACAATTACCTTTGCAGTGCAGAAACAGCTTCTAAACATTTGAGGTAGTACAGTTTTACTTTATGTAAGACTCTGTTTCATGTAAATGTTCAAAAGAATAAACCATAGTTAATTTGTCAATAAACATTTTTAATTATTGGTCACATTTTACAGATGTAAACAAATAAATGGATAATAATTTTAAGCATGTTTTTATTAAATTATCAAGAGCCTTTTAGACAAACAGGATCGTGTTGACCCACATAATATCAAACTTATACTCAATTGAGAAAGCCTTGTAAAGACGAACTATAAGTAGAAATAATCTGTATTCTGTAGTGATAAAACTGAAAACAATGGTTACTGATTTAACCTGAACATTCACAGAAAGTTTGGTGTTGATAGCGGTAGAAACATGAAGGTTTTTTCTACTGCATTTCATTTTAAACTTTCTATGATGAAACCTAACACCCCATCAACTGCCTGTGGGCCAAATGTGTGGGTTAACAAACTGAATGGTGATGTAGAGTCCAGGCCTGTTTGCAAGTTGGCACGTACACTAGCAAGAGTTGTCCTTTAATAACAAAGATAAAACTGTTAGAATTAAGTCAAAGTCAACATGAGTAGCAACATAGCTGTGCATTAAAGCAATAGTTCACCAATCATGAACATTTTGTCATCACTCACTCTGCCTCAAGCTGTTCCAAACCTGTGTGAGTTTCTTTCTGCCGTTGAGCACAAAAATATATTTTGAAGAATGCTGGTAACAGCTGACAGTGACCACTGACTTCCATAGTATTGAAAAAATATCAAGTCAGACAGTGGGCACCAACAAGTGTTTTCAAAATCTTTTATGTTCGACAGAAGACAGAATTTCACACAGGTTTGGAACAGTTTGAGGGAGTGTAAGTGAGGACAATTTTCATTGTTGGGTGACTTATCACTTTAAGCAAATGAACTATACCTGGTCACGAATGCACTATGTTCACTTATGTCCTTGCATACCAATTCTGGACTGACATTTTGACATAGGCTTTTGGTTAGACCAGTGGCTAATTCTGAAGCCTCCCCCTCTGTTAAAGCACTAAAAATGCTTGTCTTAGTCTTCATTTTCTTGGGAAGGCTGAGGACTGTTTCTGGCAAATTTTTCCTGCGACCCTTAAGAATAAACAGTAGTGTGTTAAAACAAGAAAAAGAGAAATCAATAGTGAAACATACATATAAAACATAACTATTCTTAAAATAACCATTATATCAATGTGATTATAAACTTACTCCTAGCAGATCTCTAAAAACATTAGAGGACATGTTCTCCCCTTCTATTCTGCGCTGAATTTCTTCTGTTGTGACAACATACTGGGTCTTTCTCTGGCCAGTGAGGGCTAAGCGTCCAAAAACTTTAATGCCCTTAATATCTTCTGGGTTATTCAGAGAACAATCTGCACCGACACTTGCCTCTCCTCACTTTCATGACCTGCATCAACGTCTATGTCAGGCATTTGTGGCTGTCTTTCCTCCTTGCTGTCTTGCTTCTTTTCCTTATTTGATGAATCACTTGCCTTGCTGTTTTTACCCTTTGATTGGTCTTTTTTTACTTCGACTTTGTCTGTTTTGTACGTTTCCCTTTTCTCTCCTCCCTGTCGATCCTTATCATCTGGAGTTTGTGTTGTGCTTTCATCTGTGTGCTTATTTTCTTGGTTTTGTAGATATGGAAACATAACATTTCCTTCTCCACCTGCTATTTAAAGCATTCACATGAATAATTGCATTAGCATAATAATTTCATAAAAAACAAAGATACAGGAAAACATCAAAACTTTTGTACAAGTAAATATTTGTTGTATACTGTAATACACAACATATCTTCAACATTCTGGCAGTTCTGATGTCACAATACAGAATATAATTAATATCTAATCACCTTCTCTAAGATTGATTTTTTTCAAGTAGAGTTAAATGCTTCAAGTGCTTCTCAGTCGCCATTTAATCCGAAAACTGCAGCATCTATCTTAATTACTACTTTTAATTGTGTAATCACTTTTAAGTGAAATATAATGGTTAACAAAGGCTTGAAGTGAAAACTGCTTTATATTCAGGCATGCATAATTGTTGAGCAGGCTTTCTTTTACAGGTATAATGAGTAAAATATTTTAAATAAAAAAATTATGCTAATGAAATATTAGAAATTGCAACACTGAGGCGTGACCAATGGGAACGCAAAATGCTCATTTGGGTCAACAATTCTTTTGCAGTTAAACTGGATCTTCTTTTCCTGTTTTTGACAAACTGCTGACCCAAAGAGCATATTGTTTCCCCATTGGTCATGCCTCAATGTTGCAATTTCTAGTATTGCATGCCTTATAATGCGCATTTGATATTTTCTTTACTTCAGTGTATATTAAATGTTTTGTTTTACTTTTTTAAGTATTTTTAAAAGAGAAATAATAATAATGCAATATCTCTGGAGTAGGAGTGTCTTTACACTCTTTTAAAACACTCAGGTTTTTAAAGGAACTGGGGTACTACTTTCTTCCGCCATGAATTTCAGCCCAGCATAACAGTTAAACAAACATCCGTTACTAATTTCAAACCATGACGTCTTTTAAATGTGCGCTGTGTTGCTTCAGTGAAGTTATTAGTGAGAAATAATGAAGCAGAACGTGTGTGTGAATGATGCGTTATTCCCATTACACTGCAGCACTTCCATCAGATTTGAGAAAAGAACTGTTTTATAATAACTAATAATTATGCATGCCTGAAAATAAAGTTCTTACTTTAAACTTGCAAATTATGCACTCATTGTAAAAGTGTATTAAAGGGATAGTTTACCCAGAAATGAAAATTCTGTCATCATTTACACACCCTCGAGATCAGTATAAATGTCTTTGTTCAGATGAACACAGAGAAAGATATTAGGAAGAATGCTTATAACCAAACAGTTCTGGGTCACCATTAACTACCATAGTAGGAAAAATGACAATGGTTAAAAGTGCCCCTGAACTGTTTGCTGTTCTACATTCTTCAAAATATTTTATTTTGTGTTCAACAGAAGAACATTTTTAAAATGCATGTTAGATATCCTAAAATTGCCAGTATTGCAGAGTGTAACGTAGCTTTCCTTCAATGTTAACGATCTGCAAAGTTGTTAATCAAAATAGTCTGTGATAAATGAAGGTATTGTCTCTCAAAATAGAAAGTCGACTTCGAACCGCCCGAACAAGTCGTTTTGGTTTCAAATCTTTTGAGTGTAACTTCTCTATGTCACGAATAAACACATTTATATAATCCCTGCCTGCCCACCAAACAGAAACGATCTGACCTGCCCACAAACACTTCCGGTAGTCATTTCAGACATGCGGCTCTGACGCAGTGTATGCAAAAAGACCAATCACAACTAAGTAAGCCTGCTGACCAATTGGAGCACAGTGGGCTCGCGGTAGGGAGGGGTTTAGAGAAGTGGAAAGTTTGAACTGATTTGAATGAACCATTTAGGGATCTTTGAGAAATACGGAGATAATTAATGCATATTTTGAGAAAATGGCAGCGTTTTTTGACCTTTGATGCATTTAAGCATGTTTTTGGGGACTAAAATACCTTATTAGGACACTTACAATACCAAGGTTACGTGCACTTTAAGTAATTTGTCCTACTATGGTGGTCAATGGTGGTCAAGAACAAAAAAAGAAATTTAGACAGAATTGGAACATCTTGAGGGTGAGTAAATGAAGACAGAATTTTCATTTGTGGGTGAACTGTTCCTTTATACCTTTTCTCATTGCATTTTAAAGAGGGAACGTTTTTAATGACAGCAATCATTTCTTTGCTAATGTTTTTAGTTTTCACAATCTTAGGTGATGGTATTCCAAAAAAGATAAACAGCCTCATGTGCAGTGTTTTCTGGTTAAACACAACAGGTAGTCTCTGTATACAGAGGTACTGGCAGACACATTCAGTAGTTGGAATATTAGGAAGACTTTTTCAGAAACACTACTGTAAACTGTTAAGCCACACACAGGTGAGGCATGTCATTAACATGCACAGAAACCCTGATTTAAAATATACATTTTAAGAACTGCAAATTTACTTTGAAATACAAAAATCTAAACGTTTATGTTCCATTCTGTTATTCATTGCAGTTTGAACTACTTGCTATTTTCATCGGTGCACAGTGTTGAATAGCTGCTTGTTCTTAGAATTGAAATAACTTACGACTGCAGATCACACAGATGCCACAAGGTGTTCGCTGGCATCTCGAATGGCTGTGCACACCACATTTGGGACAGCATACCTGAAATGAAACAATGCTTGGGTTTCTGAAATGTATTGCAGCATCAATTGGATGCTTCTAATTACCTTGTCTTTCGTTAGGACACCCCAGCACACTGTACACTTTATAGTTCTATCTGCAGGGGGAAACATAAAATTAGTCATTTCTTATAAGACAAATGAAATTATTTTATAAAAGTGAGTACCTAAAGAGTTGAACAGAGTGTAGCAGAATTGTGCCCTCAGTTGGTGTATTTCCACTGAGGTATATCCCTCCACCAATATTTGGCCATCAAGCAGGGCCTGAGCAAACTAAAATACAAATGAAGAGAGCTTTTTAAAGCGGTCATGAAATGGAGAATAAAAATGCATACACTTCTGAGCTACAACATAATGATAAGTCACAAGTTAAGCGAATACCGGTGTTCATCTAACATATTAAGGTCTGGGTAGATAAGATGGTTAGCAAATAATTAGTTCTCAATCTCATAATAATGAATAGAACACACTGCAATTTTCTGAACTCAAAACTAACTCCCCAGTTTAAAATATTGTTTATCCTTTATACTCTTCTGAAACACCCGAATTTGAAATAGGGATAATTATGACATCACAATTTTTACAAATGAAAATTTTGTAAACACTGGACGTTTTTTGGCACAAAAAAACTGCAAACATTATAAACTAACCTATAGGAAACAATATAATAATCTGAAATTCCATTCCATTACCCCATTAAAATCTTTCACATAATGCATAAGTAAAACTACATCCACTTTTTAAAAAAATGATAAAAGAGGGAAAAAACATAGACCTACCATTAACACATGGACACCACAGGAATGTCCATCCTCCTGTCGTGGATGGGGCACATCAGTCCATGACCATTTAAAGGAGCAGCCCTTAGCTTTGGCAAAAGAACTGAAAAATAAAGTTATTAGCCATACATTCTAATTGTAGTGCTGATATGTGGTTTTGTCATGTTTGGTCAATTATAGTGTGCAACATTTCACAATTATACAAAAACATTAGCAGAACAATTTTATCGTGTAGCTCTGAGCCATAAACACACTTAAACACACTGTAAATTGACTACCTCCAGTTCATCAGAATGTCATTTTTCTTTTCCTCTTCTTCACCAAATGGATCCATGTATGTGATTGCTTGTTTTTTTAGGTCACAAAACTACAAAATAAGAACAGATGATTAGGACACAAAATCATCTCATATTAATCCTCAAGTGTCTTATTTATTTACAGAGACAGAGAGCAAAACATAAATGGTCAGTCATAAGCATTAGCTTGTTATATTGCATATTTTATTGCACTTAGTCAAGTATTTGGCCTACTTACAAAAAGTGTCCAGTGGTTTCCATTTTCTAGGTTTGCTCCAATAATTTTACTGTAGCTTTTAAGTATGTTTTTCTGGAGTGACAGAATGTTTAATGAAATCAAAATTAACTTCAGTTTTATATGGAATATCATGTGTAGCATTTAACACCTTCAATTTATCATAAATAATAAATAGAAAATACAATAAATTATGTTAAAGTTAAAACTGTCATGACTCTGCCTCATCATGTCATGTCTATTCTTGGTCTTGTGGCAGAGTCATGGCAAAGCCTTAGGTTTTATGTGGAGAGAGTATGGAAGGCCGAAAGGGTCAAGATCTCTCTCTCCACATAAAACCTAAGGCTCCAGTCCTCCTCTCTGTTCCCGCCATCTCGTTTCCTCGTTTAGCTTTCCACCTGTGTCTCATTACCCACACCTGCCCATCGTTATCTTCCTTTGTTAGTCTGCCCTTGTGTTTGCTGTCCTGTGCTGGTTCGTTTTGCACAGGACAGCAAAACTGTGGACATGTTGTATGGACACTTCATTGTTGTGGTCTACCCCAAGAAAGTCTAGTTCTGCCAAATTTCATGTCTAAGTTAAGTTATTTGTTGTTTTCTAGTCTCTCTGGTTTTACCCCCTCGAAGTTTTTGGTTTTCATTTTGAAGTATTCTTAGTTACCTTGTCTGTCCCCCATTGTGGGTGTTGTTTGTTATATTAAAGTTCTTTGTTAACCCCTTAATCCCCGCTGCCTGCAATTGGGTTCTTTCCGTGCAATTCATGGCAAAAACATTCTCCTTATGGAGGTATAGATACAGAGACAATGATTTAGTATCCAAAAAAATAATGTTGCTATTTTCAGATGAGTGTAAAGAATACACTATAAACATAAGAACTACCTGTACTTGCGAATAAAAAGGAAATGTGCTTTGATGGCAAATAAAAACCTATCAATGCCATGAATAAAACGTTGTACTCGCTTACAATATTTTGACCCATTATGTCCAAAACTGGGGATGCACTGCCTCCAAGTCTTCAGAAACCCTGGACCATTTCACCACCAAATTGTAAGTAGCATGTGAAGCATGATTATGGTAAAACTGTGTATGTGTTCATAACCTTGCTTATAGAGAGCTAAAATACATTTTTATCTGAAAACATATAATCATACAAATGCTATACTGGCTCAACCAAGGTAAGACCTGTTTTCAAAAATACACAGAAAACAATGCTTATTTAAGGGATTCGTTTTGGTGTTGCTATAGTGTCACAGCTTCATTCTTTAGACAGCAAATTGTTAGACAAATATCTTATTTTGAATTACATATTATTTGGTATGTAAATATTATTTACTTCACCTTGCAAAAGTATTGGCTTTTGACCCTCTGTGAGCCAGACAGAATCTTGGTCATTGATTGGGTGCAAACACTGTACACATCCTCAAATTTCTTAATTAGAAAAATAATTAAAGGATTATAGTGCCAAAAAAGTTATTATAATTGTTAACTACAAAAATAGACTTCATACCTTGCAGATGATGAACATGAGGGCATCGATTACCTATTGATAAGTTATAGTTAAAACCTAGGTTTAAAAAAAATCTCAACATTCTAAAATGCATCTGTCATTAATAACTTACCACATCTGGTATGTATCCTGGCTCGTACAGTGCTTTTAAATGAGCAGCCGAAAGGCTATATGGCCCAATACAGCCCACTAATGAATCCCATGTGCTATCTGTGTTTAAATTAAAGAAAGAACAGGGAAATTATTTATTTTATAAATATTTTAAATGAAATGTTATATTCTTAAAGTTATGTACACGTTTATCAAAACACTAAATAGGTACCCTTACCAGTCATGATGAATCAAACACTTCTCATAAGGATATAATCTTTGTAAATTCTTTGATAAAAAAGAAATTTCAGTTAAGTCAAATATTCTATGGTTTCTAACCTTTTAAAAGACTGAAGACTGGCAAATGAAACATCAACTAAGAAGTTAATTCTACTTAACATAACTTCCCTCAATAAAAACATAAACCATGAGTTACTACTATCAGTAAGTAGATTTATAATTATTTTAGACTGTATTGAAATAATTATGACGGTCCAGGATCAACATTAGACTGTGAATGATTATGATGGTCCAGGATCAACATTACACTATAAATGATTATGACGGTCCAGGATCAACATTACATTGTAAATGATTATGACGGTCCTGGATCAACATTAGACTATAAATGATTATGACGGTCCTGGATCAACATTAGACTATAAATGATTATGATGGTCCAGGATCAACATTAGACAATAAATGATTATGACGGTCCAGGATCAACATTACATTGTAAATGATTATGACGGTCCTGGATCAACATTACATTGTAAATGATTATGACGGTCCTGGATCAATATTACATTGCAAATGATTATGACGGTCCTGGATCAACATTAGACAATAAATGATTATGACGGTCCAGGATCAACATTAGACAATAAATGATTATGACGGTCCAGGATCAACATTAGACCGTGAATGTTTATGACAGTCCTGGATCAACATTAGACTATAAATGATTATGACGGTCCAGGATCAACATTACATTGTAAATGATTATGACGGTCCAGGATCAACATTAGACTGTAAATGATTATGACGGTCCAGGATCAACATTACACTGTAAATGATTATGACGGTCCTGGATCAACATTAGACTGTAAATGATTATGACGGTCCAGGATCAACATTAGACTGTAAATGATTATGACGGTCCTGGATTAACATTACATTGTAAATGATTATGACGGTCCAGGATCAACATTAGACTGTAAATGATTATGACGGTCCAGGATCAACATTACACTGTAAATGATTATGACGGTCCTGGATCAACATTAGATTGTAAATGATTATGACGGTCCAGGATCAACATTAGACTGTAAATGATTATGACGGTCCTGGATTAACATTACATTGTAAATGATTATGACGGTCCAGGATCAACATTAGACTGTAAATGATTATGACGGTCCAGGATCAACATTACACTGTAAATGATTATGACGGTCCTGGATCAACATTAGACTGTAAATGATTATGACGGTCCTGGATTAACATTACATTGTAAATGATTATGACGGTCCAGGATCAACATTAGACTGTAAATGATTATGACGGTCCAGGATCAACATTACACTGTAAATGATTATGACGGTCCTGGATCAACATTAGACTGTAAATGATTATGACGGTCCTGGATTAACATTACATTGTAAATGATTATGACGGTCCAGGATCAACATTAGACTGTAAATGATTATGACGGTCCAGGATCAACATTACACTGTAAATGATTATGACGGTCCTGGATCAACATTAGACTGTAAATGATTATGACGGTCCTGGATTAACATTACATTGTAAATGATTATGACGGTCCAGGATCAACATTAGACTGTAAATGATTATGACGGTCCAGGATCAACATTACACTGTAAATGATTATGACGGTCCTGGATCAACATTAGACTGTAAATGATTATGACGGTCCTGGATTAACATTACATTGTAAATGATTATGACGGTCCAGGATCAACATTAGACTGTAAATGATTATGACGGTCCAGGATCAACATTACACTGTAAATGATTATGACGGTCCTGGATCAACATTAGACTGTAAATGATTATGACGGTCCTGGATTAACATTACATTGTAAATGATTATGACGGTCCAGGATCAACATTAGACTGTAAATGATTATGACGGTCCAGGATCAACATTACACTGTAAATGATTATGACGGTCCTGGATCAACATTAGACTGTAAATGATTATGACGGTCCAGGATCAACATTAGACTGTAAATGATTATGACGGTCCTGGATTAACATTACATTGTAAATGATTATGACGGTCCAGGATCAACATTAGACTGTAAATGATTATGACGGTCCAGGATCAACATTACACTGTAAATGATTATGACGGTCCTGGATCAACATTAGACTGTAAATGATTATGACGGTCCAGGATCAACATTAGACTGTAAATGATTATGACGGTCCTGGATTAACATTACATTGTAAATGATTATGACGGTCCAGGATCAACATTAGACTGTAAATGATTATGACGGTCCAGGATCAACATTACACTGTAAATGATTATGACGGTCCTGGATCAACATTACATTGTAAATGATTATGACGGTCCAGGATCAACATTAGACTGTAAATGATTATGACGGTCCAGGATCAACATTACACTGTAAATGATTATGACGGTCCTGGATCAACATTAGACTGTAAATGATTATGACGGTCCAGGATCAACATTAGACTGTAAATGATTATGACGGTCCTGGATTAACATTACATTGTAAATGATTATGACGGTCCAGGATCAACATTAGACTGTAAATGATTATGACGGTCCAGGATCAACATTACACTGTAAATGATTATGACGGTCCAGGATCAACATTACATTGTAAATGATTATGACGGTCCAGGATCAACATTACACTATAAATGATTATGACGGTCCAGGATCAACATTACATTGTAAATGATTATGACGGTCCAGGATCAACATTACACTATAAATGATTATGACGGTCCAGGATCAACATTACATTGTAAATGATTATGACGGTCCAGGATCAACATTACATTGTAAATGATTATGACGGTCCAGGATCAACATTACACTATAAATGATTATGACGGTCCAGGATCAACATTACATTGTAAATGATTATGACGGTCCAGGATCAACATTACATTGTAAATGATTATGACGGTCCAGGATCAACATTACACTATAAATCATTATGACGGTCCAGGATCAACATTACATTGTAAATGATTATGATGGTCCAGGATCAACATTACATTGTAAATGATTATGACGGTCCTGGATCAACATTAGACTGTGAATGATTATGACGGTCCAGGATCAACATTAGACCGTAAACACACAAAGACACACACACAAACCAATCGCTAGGGATTAATGCAAAATTGACCGTTAAAGGCTCAGAAAGGGTGAACCTGTAACATTAAAAATCACAATATCGCAACGTTCTAACTATGAATCAGGACTCGCATTTATTTAAATCACAGACTTTATCTAAATAAATTTAACAACAACAAGCCATATCGCGGTTCCACCCATGGGCCCCCTTAAATCCAAATATTTTATTAACGTAGCCTTCATATATATATATATATATATATATATATATATTATACGTTGTATTAAATTTAACACACACACATAAATATA